>NC_061508.1:11671626-11971626 GCF_022539505.1 Lolium rigidum | reverse complement strand
ACTTCACCATGTTTGTATATGCAGATATACCTGATGGACATTCACATTTGGTACACTCTTTTATCTGCTCTTGTTGGTGGTGTTATGGGTGCTAGACAGCGCCTTGGAGAGGTACCATCACCCGCTTATGCTTTTCTTGTGATTTGTAAACTGGATATCACTCTTACATGTGTCATTTAATGCAGATTCGCTCAATTGAAATGCTTCATAAACGTTTTGAGAGCTTTCCGGAAGCTTTTGCGAAGACTCTTTCCCCACAAAGGTCCTTAATACTACTCTTAATGTGTGCACATCTTTGTGGATCTGCTGCCATCTAGTTTAATTTTATTTTTTGAATTTTCATTTGCGATTGCAGGATATCTAACAGGCCAGTTGCTCAGGTAAACCAACCTCCAGTTATCACGTACCTTGTCTGTTAATTCCCGTAGAAGATTGTTCCACAGCACATCTCAAAATGCATCGCCCCCCGGCACAACACACACATCTTCTTTCTTATTACATCAATTGTTCAGAAAATTAGTTTTATGACCTGACACCACTCTGTTTCAGCTTGTGGTTTTGCTAACACCAAGTTAACTTAACTTTCTTAAACTCTGATGAAGTAATTATGGCCTGAACATATTATTGTTTAAAGGTTTCTTCTCCATTTACCTTTAAAATGATCACAGTAGTTGATTCTAGTTTTGTTTCCGAAATCCGTTAAGTGTAATATCTGGCTTTACTGAGCTCTGATCACCCTGAACACTAGGATTCTGAAGCTACTAAGATGTATGCCTCAATATTCTCCCCATTTTGGAACGAAATTATCAAGAGCTTACGGGAGGAGGACTATGTCAGTAACAGGTACAAGAAAAGATACACAGCTTTACCACTTCTAGCTAATTTTTTTTGCTTCGATTTCATGAAAGAATTTTCTTTCAGGGAGATGGATCTGCTTATGATGCCAAGTAATTGTGGAAACTTAAGACTTGTCCAGTGGCCGTTGTTTCTTCTTACTAGCAAGGTATACTAACTGAAATAAATTATATCTGTTTTCTTTTGCAAACACAGATCTATTTTTACGCATCAGGAACCAGTTGTTTGACTGCCATGAATCTGTTGGTTTCTTCATTTATAGATCATGTTGGCCAATGACTATGCATCAGACTGTAAAGACTCCCAATATGAGCTGTGGCACAGAATATCGAAAGATGAATATATGGCCTATGCTGTCAAGGAATGCTACTACAGCGCAGAAAGAATTCTAAATTCCTTAGTTGATGCTGAAGGGCAACGTTGGTATGTTTTCTTACTGAAAGATGAAGCATCTGATACTAACATCAACGTTATTCAGTGGTTGCCCTAAATTATGTCTTTGCTTACTTATGATGCATACTCCTGAACTATGTACAGGGTCGAACGTCTTTTTCGAGATCTCAATGAAAGCATAACACAGGGTTCACTTTTGGTGACTATAAATCTGAAGAAGTTACAATTAGTCCAATCACGACTTACGGGCCTGACAGGGCTTCTGGTAAGATTGCTACACCTGTGCTATGCGCCTCCACATAATTTCTTTTGAGCAGTGCTCGGTTGAGAGGTTATTATCGAGCTGTTTCGTGTTTCTTAAATTTATCGCAAGGTATTTTGAATGAAAGTCTTGTATATATATATTAGATACGCGATGAGACTGCTGACCGTGCAGCTGGTGTTACTAAAGCTCTACGTGAGCTCTATGAGGTTGTTACCCATGAGTTTCTTGCACCAAACTTAAGGTATGCAATGGAAAGCCACCTTTCGATTGCTGAAAGACAGCTGTTCCACAGTTCTACTCATTCAAATGCGTCTTCTCTTGCTGCAGGGAACAATTTGATACATGGCAATTACTGTTAAGAGCTAGAAATGAAGGGCGTTTATTCTCCAATATTTTCTGGCCAAAAGATCTGGAAATGGTACCCCCACCTCCCCTGCACAACTATGCGAAAATTTCTTAGTCGAAAAGTTCTTTTGCTATCTCCTCTTGTGATGCTACCGAACTACCAATTTACGGTATCACCACTAAAATGTCAGGACTGTTCTAGATATTTTTGGGATATTCTATGATGCTTCTGTGTGTCCATAGCATAGCAGCAGCCCTTAATAAAGGGATAAAAGATGATATGATACAAAACTGTCTCATCGCTCTTTTATGTTCTTATTGCTAGAGCTGTGTATTTGTGCTTTCAGAAAGAACAAGTTAAGCGACTACACTTACTTCTGACTGTCAAAGACTCTGCTGCGAACATTCCGAAAAATTTGGAAGCTCAGAGAAGACTGCAATTTTTCACCAATTCTTTGTTCATGGACATTCCCGAAGCAAAGCCTGTCTCTGAGATGATCCCTTTCTGGTACTATAAATGCTTATGAATTTATATGCTCTCGAGGAATAGGATCCTCTTAACACTTGCTTTGCAACAGTGTCTTTACCCCATACTACAGTGAGACGGTACTTTATAGCATGTCCGAGTTGTGTGTTGACAACGAAGATGGCATTTCTATACTTTTCTACCTTCAAAAAATCTTTCCTGGTAATTTTACGATCTTGATTTCCACTATTATTGCAACTTGTTATTCACAATGGTTATTTTTTTGGGTTTGACCAAAGCTCTTTATGCACCTTGTTTTACCTTTGTTCTATAAGTTGCTCGTTTGCATGAGTTATTGGGTACCTTCTCAACTTCTGAATGGTTTTATTGCTTCTTAATCTTGTTAATTTAAATGGCCATTAGTTATGACAGATCATGATGTTCTAGCCAATTTAGGAATATTATTAATTTTGATATCGGGGTAAAGGAATAAGTTGTAAATACAACTCCAATCAATTATCACAAATTCCCCACATGTCAATATGTGTGGTTCCTTGGTGAAATATTTTTTTCAGGTCACCTCAAAGAGGAAATTATTCTCCTCGTTTATTGTACCCAAATACTGATTAAGTCGTTAGGTTTACCAGGCATATAATTGGTAACTCATTTTATTGCAATCGGATTCTCATATACAAAGCATGCCCTTAATTTCTATGCTTATATGCTCTGGACTTTTATTTGGTTTGCAGATGAGTGGGCAAACTTCTTAGAACGAATTGGCCGTGGAGAATCATCGGAAGAAGATTTTAAGGAGAGTTCAAGTGATACCTTAGAACTGCGGTTTTGGGTATCATATCGTGGCCAAACTTTGGCAAGGACAGGTCAATTTGTTGCTTTATTTCTGTTGCCTGCAACTGAATGCTCATATTTTAGCAGAATATATGTGCAATAAATGCTAAAATGATCCATAAGCTTCATTTTGGTCCCAAACTGCATTTTTTTTTCTTCTTTGTAATTGATACATTTGTTGACTTCGTATTTCTTGCAGTGCGAGGAATGATGTACTACAGGAGAGCTTTAATGTTGCAGAGTTACCTGGAGAAGAGATATCTTGGAGGTGTGTATAGAGTTTGCTGCTGTACTAAATCAGTTAAACACATTTCCTGGTTAATTTCATCATTTTGTTTGTTCTATCAGGCATTGAAGATGGGTATTCTGCAGCTGAATATATTGACACTCAAGGGTATCAATTATCTCCTGATGCACGGGCGCAGGCAGATCTTAAATTCACTTACGTTGTTTCATGTCAAATATATGGACAGCAGAAGCAAAGGAAGGCTCCAGAGGCTGCGGATATTGCTCTTTTAATGCAAAGGTCAGTTTCTTGACTTGTATTTCTTGTGTAGGCTGTAATATAGATTGTGCGGACAATTGAATCTTTAATTCTTTTTGTGCTTATCAGTTGAGTTCTTTTTTATCAAGATGAGCATGATCTTCCTTCTTTCTTTTCATTATCTTGAGTTCCCTAACATGTTTTTCGTCGTGAGTTCTTCTATACAACTTTTAAACTTTTCCATTAGATAATACAGACTACGTATTGTTATAACTTGTAGAAATGAGGCCCTTCGGGTGGCTTTCATACATGAAGAAGATGGTGTATCTAGCGACGGAAATGCTATAAAAGAGTATCATTCGAAGCTAGTAAAGGCTGATATTCATGGAAAAGATCAAGTTAGTGAACTTCTATATTTGTTTGATTATTTATTTACCAATTATTTGGTGCATTTTCTACCAATTTGAAATCATTGGTGGATCCGCTACTCACTCCCTTCTTTTGATCCCACATAGTACCATGTTTAGCTTTATGACATTATTCCCCTTAGTTATTCTGGCAAATATGCCCTTCTCAAACAGCTGGTAATAGTGTTCTCACCTGTCATATATTGAATATGATAATAGGAAATAATATAGATTCTGGCTCCTTGCTACTGCACTGCCGATTCTAGTGGTAACCTATTTTCCGATCTACCAAACCAACTCCACTTTTGGCAGTAAGCACTATTGTTGCTGTAGCCTTAACTATGCTAGTATAAAATTTGATTATCCAAAATATAGAAGATGAAACTTTCAGGTTCTTGTCATCCATGATGTATTTTACCGACGTTACTCTCCACTAATCTCTTATGCTTTATTTTGCTGTAACTGGTGTATATAACTATATACAGGAAATATACTCCATTAAACTGCCTGGGAACCCTAAGCTTGGTGAGGGGAAACCTGAAAACCAAAATCATGCTATAATCTTTACTCGTGGAGATGCAGTACAGACAATCGATATGAATCAGGTATACTATTCTTCTACAATATTATCAGTACACCTTAAACCAGTGACCTTGTCAATTCTCAGTTCCTCACTGAATGTATCAGCTGTCTAGATTTTTATGTACTTTTGTGGTATTGGATCTGAGTTCCAGTAAGAACACTCTCATATGACATAATGGCTGATTTTAGGTTGTTCATGTCATTTTTTGAAAATATTTCTCAATATATGGATGCTGAGCTATGCATGATTCTGTTAGTGTTACAACTTACGTTCTGTGACGTTTTTGTTAAATTTGCCATACAGATGGATATTCTATGCTTTTGGTTTGCCTCTGTTTTTTGTGAGTAGAAATGAGTTTGTTATGTAAAAGTCGTAAGGAGAATATACAACCAAATGCCCTTCACTAGATACCTTCCTTTTATCTTATGCATGGTACACGTCATAGATGTTCATGATCCTTCTTTGTAACCCCAGACAGCCTTGATTGATAGAAGTTCTAATGTAGGATAATTATTTGGAGGAGGCAATGAAAATGAGGAATTTACTTGAAGAATTTCGTGGTAACCATGGAATACATTATCCCACAATTCTTGGTGTGCGGGAACATGTGTTTACGGGAAGGTATTATTTGACTATTCTTGGTTATTTTACCAACTATTGACATGTTTGTATCATTCTCTATCAACCTGTTCGATTTTATTTTTCTACAGTGTGTCTTCGCTGGCGTCATTTATGTCAAAACAGGAAACTAGTTTTGTTACTCTGGGGCAACGTGTTCTTGCTTACCTCAAGTGAGTAAATTTTGTAAACTATACTTTGGCTAGCTGTAGTGAATATCCGTGCTCATTGTTACTACATTTTCTATTTCTACCAATGAATGTGACAATAATTTCATTTTGGCGCAATTTAATTGCATTCTGTTATCGTTATCCAGGGTCCGAATGCACTACGGACATCCTGATGTTTTTGATCGGATATTTCATATAACCAGAGGCGGCATTAGCAAGGCTTCCCGGGTGATCAATATAAGTGAAGATATATATGCTGGTTCGTTTTTTGTGCTCTATACAATTAAGTTACATCATGAATGTGAAATATCAAGCTGCAGCGGTGGAAAAATTTACAAGAGTTCTGTTTTAAGCACCAAAAAACTGAGGCGGTCATGTCTGTTAATTATCACAGGGGTTAGGATGATAGGCGAAGTTGATAACTAACATTTAGTTTGGATCACTAGTGTTATCCGTACTTAGATACTGAAATACAATTACCAATTTTCAGGATTCAATTCAACTCTTCGCCAGGGCAATATCACGCACCATGAATATATCCAGGTTAGCTGTCCTGTTCACTTGCATTACAAAGTCTACAACATCGATAATAGGCATTTGGGTGCATACCGCATGTATATATGTTATGGTTTGCACAAGACAGTGGCCCAGAAGATTAAGATATTCATGTGTACGTGGAAACTTTTGTTTTTAAAGATGTCAATATGTGCATTGCACAAAACACATGTGGAACTGACATATATGGCACATACATCAGTTTCTATTATTTTCTTTCTGTTTAATGCATATGACCTAACATGCTTTACAATCAACGGAATCTTGTTATTTTTTAAATGCGCTTATGAATGTGTTTGCTTCTTTTCCAGGTTGGAAAAGGAAGGGATGTTGGTTTGAACCAGATTGCACTGTTCGAGGGGAAAGTTGCTGGCGGTAATGGCGAGCAAGTTCTCAGTCGAGATGTGTATCGTCTAGGGCAGTTGTTTGACTTCTTTAGGATGCTAACCTTCTTTTACACCACTGTTGGGTTTTATGTCTGCACAATGGTATTCGTCCTCTCCACCCTGCATCCTCGAGTTAACTTCACTTTCTTGCTGCTTGGTTGTGCCTGAATCATATGTTATGGGATTATGCATTATCAATGATGTCACTTTGAATAGATGCACCTAGAAGAGTTCTTTTATTGTGAGTTGCTCCTGTGCGGGAATGTTATGAATTGGTTTTAGTTGATTGTGAAGTACATCCTAAATCCACCAAAATTTTGTTTGAGGCTATAAAGACAGGTATGGATACCAGAATGGCGTCAAATACCGATCCTTCTTGAGTATTCTCAGTTTAGGATTTGCACAAACTTCTAAATCAACTTCCATAAGATTGATATGTTACCTTCACCTAAAACCTAGATCATGTTGAAGGACTTCTGGATATAGTTTATATATTGTTACATAGACATCCTGTCTTTCTTTCTACTAGCTTCTCAATTTTATTCACTTGATAGTTAGCTAAGAGCATATGCTAAAAAAAACTACACTAATGATGATCCATATATAATCATTGTCTTGAAAATTGGATTGTTCATGTTTATTATTTAGCTGGCTGCATACATGATCTGTCATATGCATATATTTTTATAATGTCTATCTTTACATGTTCATGCTTTTAATGACAATAAGTTGTTGACTTATTTCTTTGTTTATGTGTGCATGCAGATGACTGTTTTAACTGTGTATGTCTTCTTGTATGGGAGGGTGTATCTGGTAAGTTTCAAATTCCTATTTTGTTATGCTTTTAGCTGATGCAATTTCTTTCCTGAATGTTACTTCTGTGGTTTAAAATTGTAAATTGAATTAAAACTTCTAGGCACTCTCTGGACTCGACCATTCAATATCTCGCAAAGCTAGGTTCCTGGGAAACACTGCCCTTGATGCTGCTCTAAATGCTCAGTTTCTGGTCCAGATTGGTGTTTTTACAGCCGTACCAATGATAATGGGTTTCATTTTGGAGTTGGGGCTAATGAAGGTATTCCATTTGTTCTTCCTACTTATATGGTGATAATGATCTTGTATTCACATTATAGTTTTGAACCTCTGCAGGCTATTTTCAGTTTTATTACAATGCAACTACAGTTCTGCTCGGTATTTTTCACCTTCTCACTTGGAACTAGAACACATTATTTTGGCAGAACAATCCTTCATGGTGGTGCCAAGGTACAGACGTCGTGTTAATGTTCACAAATATTACTTGTTCTTACTCTGCTGATGCATGATTCTCTACGCAGTATCGTGCTACTGGACGAGGTTTTGTTGTTCGTCACATAAAGTTTGCTGACAATTATAGGCTCTATTCTCGAAGCCACTTTGTCAAAGCGTAAGTGTCTACTTTTAATCAATCAAGTGAATTTCTACGGATAATTCATCTGCATAAGTAATGGTCACACAAGTCCATCTTCACCACATGGAATAGTGCACAGCTTTAGTGCCATATTCCTTGCTAGCATCGCCGTGTTACTGTGTATAGCCTGATTTTTTTCTGTGTATTCACATTGGTGAGGACAAGGCTGGCTGGGTGTATTATAGCCTGCAAAGGTTTGCAGAAATTACTGGAGTGGCTAAACTATTACGGAGTATTATTTTGAAAGGGGATGAAAATACTATTTGCTTTTGGAAATCAACTGAGCCCAGCTGTTGGTTGCCCAATTCTGTCTTCTCCTGTTTCTCTCCAAGTACAAATAAGACTTCTGGCAACCCCTAATTTCGAGATATTAAAATTTTAATTGTTCTAGTGTTTTGCAGCAAATGGCAGCAACTTTGCAGTCTTCATTGGCTAATTATCATTTCATGATTTGCTTCAGCAAATACAAACCATTTATATTTGTCTTGGAGTCAGTTTTGTTCCTTTATTTGTTTTAATATTGCCAGGATCTAACTCAATGCATTGCATCTTCAATTCCAGTTATAGTGTTTTTGCTAGCATTACTTGGAGATCAGTCTGACGGGTATATTGTTGCAGGCTGGAGGTTGCTCTCCTGCTCATTGTCTACATTGCGTATGGATACACGAAGGGCGGGTCATCATCCTTTATTCTGTTGACTATCAGTAGTTGGATCATGGTTATGTCTTGGCTTTTTGCGCCATACATTTTCAACCCTTCTGGTTTTGAGTGGCAAAAGTATGTTAAGACCAATCCTATCCTTTCCCTTTAGATTGTTGTTGGCATTCAAGCAACCTGACCGATGTTTGGGAGACTGAGAACTTGTTTTAATTCTTTCCTTTGTAGATAGAAAACCAGCTCTACTGTGACGAAACATATAAAATTATAGGATGACAATATATGCACAGATTTATGATATCTGCATGCTCATCATGCTAGTCTTAGAAATATGAATGGAAGATGCATTTTGTTGATTCACTTTGCATGGATGTAATTGCTATCTTATTTCTTGTTTTTCTGCTTTACCATTACTTACTCCCATTTTTAACGTCAGAACTGTTGAGGACTTCGATGACTGGACAAATTGGTTATTCTATAAAGGAGGAGTTGGTGTAAAGGGAGAAAATAGCTGGGAATCTTGGTGGGACGAGGAGCAGGTCAGTAACCATGTCGTTGCGTGCTAAAATCTATTTGTTTAAGCCCTCTGCTTCTTATTCTTGTCCTTGGCACTTTTTTCTGTTACTTATATAATGTGTTTATACAGGCTCACATCCAGACATTTAGGGGACGTATCCTGGAGACTATCCTGAGCCTCAGATTTCTTATCTTCCAGTACGGCATTGTGTACAAGCTTAAACTGACTGCACATAATACATCTTTGGCAGTAAGTGAAGAGCCATCTCATTTAGTAGTTGTTGACTGTGGAACAAATTCATTTGCTCTCTCAGCTAATTGTTTGTGTGCTGCTTTACACCCAATATTTCCTTAAATTTCAGCCTTCTGTTTACGTTGGCTGTGTAAGTGAGCAGTAGTGTGTTAGGTATCCACTGTTCCGTCTCTAGCGAAAATGTGTGGTTGAGTACACATTAATCTTATAATATGTCAATGGACTCCCTCATTTTGGTTCTATAGTGTTTTTTTGAAACAAGGCAAAATATTTGACATTTCACTGATCAAGAATACAATTGGCCAGTTAATAGTTTTGTTTTGTGATTAGTTTAAGTTTGTTAATGTGCAAGTTGAATAAACATGCTTGAAGTTTGATGTTGTACATTTATTTCCATTCCATGTTCAAATGAAGTTGCGAACAATACTGTAACTGATCCCTGATTTTCTTTCCCACCAAGTCTTGTTAGTTCTAACATCTGATGTATCTAATGCCTTTTGTTACTGTTCAGATTTATGGCTTCTCATGGATTGTACTTCTTGTTCTGGTCCTTCTATTTAAGGTGTTATATCAATTCCTTATATTTTCATCTATTTCATGATTGTACATTAACTGAGCCAATTTGCCTAAGTTGTTCTATTCTTCTTCAGCTTTTCACTGCAACTCCAAAGAAGTCGACTGCCTTGCCGACTTTTGTTCGGTTCCTACAGGGCCTCCTTGCACTTGGCATAATTGCAGCAATTGCTTGCCTGATTGGGTTTACAGACTTCACAATTGCTGATCTATTTGCAAGTGCACTAGCTTTTCTAGCAACTGGATGGTGTGTTCTATGTGTAAGTACAACAGCCTTTGTTTTCATTTCTCTACATCATTGCCTGCACTTTCTGCCTTGGTGCATATTTCGCCACATGCCTCTAACTTGTTGCTTCTCATGGCAGTTGGCCATCGCATGGAAGCGTCTTGTGAAGACACTTGGGCTCTGGGACTCCGTCCGAGAGATCGCTAGGATGTACGATGCTGGGATGGGCGCTGTTATCTTCGCTCCCATTGTGTTTTTCTCATGGTTCCCCTTTGTCTCCACCTTCCAATCAAGGATCCTCTTCAACCAGGCTTTTAGCCGTGGTTTGGAGATATCTCTCATCCTGGCGGGGAAC
The DNA here is from genome assembly GCF_022539505.1 of Lolium rigidum. Lineage (NCBI taxonomy): Eukaryota > Viridiplantae > Streptophyta > Magnoliopsida > Poales > Poaceae > Lolium > Lolium rigidum. Next base: position 11,961,223 of record NC_061508.1, on the reverse strand, counting down.
AAGGCGAACCAGGAGTCATGAAAAAGCCCCATCTGCAATCCAACCTGTGTGTTTTGTGTTGTATATTGCTGTAGTCAACTAGAGAACAGTAGGTTCGAAAGACATGTACATAGTGTCTCTAGTACTTGGGAGCTAATGCCAGCTTTAGACGTGTGCATATTGGTCTCTTGCTTGTAGGTTTGAGTAGCAACATGTAATTTTGATCATCTGGTGAGCAAGTTTGAGTAACTAGTTGCTAACGATGAAATCTTTCCTCAGAGCCAGTCTATGGTTCCGAAATGCTTAACTGTTCACGCCTCTTATGTATCTGTTACTTTCTTATGGAGTTAAGTATGCCGCCAAGAGTTGCTATTTGCTGTTGCTCTCGATACTTAAGCCGTGGAACTTGAACTGCAAGATGGGAACTAATCAAACAGAAGCTACTAATCAAAGAAACATGCTGAGAGCTGGGTTCAGTTTCCTACGTCCATATCATGCCACTGGGTTTCACCCCCCGCACCACCAAAAAGTATAACTTGTTGCTGGAAACTTTTGCAAATTGATGGTTCTCTGCAAGCAACACTTGCCGGCAAGGTAAGCAATAAACAAGTCAACATGTTCACCAAGCATGGACATCTTCACAAGCCTGGACACATCATTCAATGTTTTGTTTGTCCTCATATGCAGGCGATTCTAGTCTCAGTTTGGTAAATTTTCTGCTGAATTATGTCACCTTTAGATGAGAGATGTAAGAGGAAAAGGTTTGGTAAATGTGCATGCATACATGCATGATCAAGCTAACTAACTAGGGGCCGTAACTAAGAACTGACTGGCTGTTTTACCACGTGAAGGATTAGAACACCTTTTCGATGGATCCAGATTATGTGCTGAGCGGTCGAAGATGACTGTTGTATCCTTATCTGTTGTTACTGTTTTGTTGCCCGATTCAATGTATTGAAGTGTTAGACCTTGCCCATTTCCTCGATGCGAGCTACATAATTATATGGTTTTGCAGCTTGTGACTTTAATGTTAATGCTGTCTATGACTGTAATTTTAATTCCTGACGATTCTTTTAATAAGGGGCGGAGCTCTTCATGCTAACCCTGATGCGTCAAAGATATCTTTTACTAGTAGTTGTGCGCCAAGGGGATCCGTTGTCTCCGATACTATTTAACATTGTTGCCGATATGTTGGCTATCCTTATTTCTCGGGCTAAGGAAGAAGGGAAAGTTGGAAGTTTGTTACCACATCTGATTGACGGAGGGATTTCTATATTGCAATATGCGGATGATACGATTTTATTTATGGAACATGATATAGCTAAAGCGATTAATATGAAGCTTATTCTCTCTTTTTTTGAACAATTATCAGGCCTTAAAATAAATTTTCATAAAAGTGAAATTTTTTGCTTTGGTGAGGCTCAGGATATGGAGCATCAATATAGAAATATTTTTGGGTGCGAAACTGGATCTTTACCTTTCAGATATTTGGGCATTCCTATTCACTATAGGGCACTCCGAAATGCGGAGTGGAACCCTGTTGAGACTCGTTTCGCATCTAAGCTAAGCTGTTGGCGTGGGAAAATGCTTTCTTACGGTGATAGACTAGTCTTAATCAATTCGGTCCTAACAAGTCTCCCAATGTTTATGTTATCCTTCCTCGAAATCCCAGTTGGGGTGAGGAAAAGGTTAGATTACTATAGATCAAGATTTTTCTGGCAATCAGATGAGACTAAAAAGAAATATCGACTTTCTAGGTGGAATATTTTGTGTAGACCTAAAGATCAGGGGGGTTTAGGGATCGAAGTACTTGAGTTAAAAAATAAATGCTTACTCAGTAAATGGCTGTTTAAATTGCTTTCGGAAGAGGGTATGTGGCAGCAACTGTTGTATAATAAATATCTCAAGAATAAAACTCTTTCACAAGCTGTAGCAAAACCTACTGATTCACAATTTTGGAAAGGACTTATGCGGGTAAAGGAGGATTTTTTTAATCGGGGTTTTTTTAAGGTGGGTAATGGTATGACAGTTAGGTTCTGGGAGGATGTTTGGCTAGCGGATGCCCCACTGTGTCAACAGTACCCAGCTTTATACAACATTGTTCAACATAAAAATGTTCTTGTTTCAACGGTTATGGCGCATACACCTTTGAGTATCACCTTTAGGAGAGGTTTAAGTGATAACAACTGGTTACAATGGCTGAATTTATGCCAACAGCTAATGGCAATTTCTTTAAATAGTGAACCTGATGTGTTTTGTTGGAAACTTACAGATTCTGGGCTGTTCTCAGTTAAGTCTATGTATCTCGATATGATGAACGGACATACCATTTATCTTCGGAAATATTTGTGGAAAATAAAGATTCCCCTCAAAATTAAAATTTTTATGTGGTTCCTTAGTAACAAAGTGCTCCTTACGAAGGATAATCTTGCTAAAAGAAAGTGGAATGGGTGTCAAAAATGTTGTTTTTGTGATTCCACTGAAACTGTTAACCATTTGTTTATTACTTGCCCGTTCGTAAAAATTATTTGGCGTATGGTTTATTTAACTTACAATATTCCTCCACCAGCTAATGTTACTAATATGTTCGGTAAATGGCTCAATGGGGTATGTAAGGATGATAAACACAAAATTCGTGTGGGAATATCTGCTATATGCTGGTCTGTATGGAGGACGAGGAATGATATCATTTTTAACAAGCAAAATGGAACTAATTTTTTGCAGGTTATCCGACGCGCTGCTCATTGGATTCACCAATGGGTTTTACTTCTCCCTATGGAACAACGGGAGGATATGGTTACTGGATGCAACCGGATGCTGGTGGTTGCTCAGGACTTCTTTTTCCAGGCTTCTGGATGGCGACACATTAATAGATTAGCAAATGGATAGCCTGTCTTTGTGTCGCATTTTTCTGTGGTTGATTCATATATCGACCCTAGCTTTTCCATGAGTGTAGTACTGAACCTTGTGTACTTGTTTTCCGTACTTTTTGTTCAATAAAGTTAGCCGTGTGCATCTTATTGATGCAGAGGCTGGGGCGATGCTCCCATATCGAAAAAAAAGTAGTTGTGAGCTAAATGAGGGCAAATGCATCAGGTTAGGCTAAGAAAGTGCACCGGGAGGCATAAATTCAACTAGCAAGCTTGAACATGCATCAGGGAATTCTTCGCTCTAGCTCCGACCCTGCTTTTAATTCTTTGAAAATAAGAATATTTTAGCTTCGGTTATTCCGTTAGAACATGTGCTAAAGGTTCTGTACTTTCTACAGAAGCTTAGTTGGCTAATCAAGTTGGTCAAGTTTTCTGTATTCCTTTCAGATTCTATTATTGCATTTTTTTCACGAATTACTGTTCTCTACAGAAACTGTTTATCAGGCTTATAAACAAATGAATTTCGTAAACGGTCGACCAATAGACAGCATTTTCCAAAAGAGACATTTGGCCCCTTTAATTTTCTCCATTGATGATGCAACGAGATTGAGAGCGAGATCTAGCCAGAGGTGTATGCTTTAGGGTGGGAAAACACAGCATAATTCTTGCATCCATCACAAGGTAGGTACGTGGTTGTTCCTTTCTAGGTCCATGGTTTACCTACTAAACATCTTGCCATCCCTTGTGGGGCACTCCGTTATTCCCCCTCAGCACCCATAAGCATCACAGTAATTGCTCGACAGATAGGATTATACAAGTTTTAAAACTTTTATGATGTAGTAATAGTATGTGGGTTGGATTAATATAATTTTTTCAGGGTAACCGGTGAAAATGATGTGAGCATTGAGAGGTAAGTTCATTTGTGAATGTATTGCGACAGAGCAAGACAAATCAGAGACAAGTTCATTGATTGAACTGGGAACGGTGTAATGTGGTATTTATTTTCTTGGTGAAATGATTAGTCTGTGACTTGTTAAGAAGAAGTTTAGTATGCTCAATCAGCAGGCCTTCTCATTGAGAACAACGTGCCCACGTTTTTCTTACTGATCTGACGGCAGCAACAAGAGGCGGCTTCAGACTGTAGAAAGGGTCCTGACCGGATCAAGTAGCAGGTCAAAGCAGTACATCCACATGGGTAACCACCTTGATTGGTTAATACAGGATTAGGAGGAGGCTGCCACTATTGCTAATTCACTGACCAGACTAAATGCCACTTAATTATTACTTTACTGCTATATCAATCCGGTAAGAAATATGATCTCATAATTTGTACTTGACGACTTTCACTTGAAGCGACATATTTCACTCAAATTCGCCGATGCCCTTGAAAGCGGAACCGTGGAGATCCCGCCCGTTCACCGGGTGTCGGCAGCAGCCTCAGGGGAGATGGAGTTTGTACATGCTTGCCTCTCTCGGATCTCCCTCGCGGCGTCACCGGACGTCCGTTTCGTCGCCCTCGGCCCATCTGTCGACTTCTCCACAGGGTGTGTCTACCGAGCTCTTCACTCCTCCGGTTGTATCGTTCCGGGCCAGGACGTCAACTGGAACTGCTTCGCGCCCCTCAAAGTGAAAGTGTTCTTCTGGATCATGCGCTTCCAGAAAACAAGGACGCGTGCGCTGCTGCATCGTCTCGGGTGTGTGCCCTCCACGGATTTCCCCTTCTGCCCTGGCCAGCCTGAAGACATCTCGGACCTGTTCGTTGGCTGCCCCCGCCTCCGCCCCTTGTGGAATATCATCTCTCCCTCGGGGCGCCCCCGGGCTGATGATGACGTGTTGGGCCTCCTCGATGCTCTCTCCGAAGACTTACCCCCCATGCACCCGAAAGCGCGTAACACCGCCATCCTTGCCTTGCTGTGGTCCATTTGGAAATCCCGCAATAGAATGGTCTTCGACGCGGATCTCATGTCTACCCTGCGCGTGTTGGATATGATAGCCGACCACCTCCGCCTGTGGATCGTCCGCGCCCCCTCTAGTGTCGACACGACCCCCCTGCTAGCTTGGTGTGGATCTATCTCTTAGCCCCTTAAACACTTGTACCCCTCCTCTAGCTGGCTCCCCATCGGGATGAGCGCGGTATGCCGCCTCCCAGACCCAGGATTGTTGGCTTACGCCACCTGGCGTCGCACCCTTGTAACCCGCGTTAATTAATGAAAACTGAGTTCAGGTGGGCGATCGCCCCCCGTTGATTCCTCAAAGAAAAAAATATTTCACTCAAATTGCTGGCCAAAGTGTCACTATAGACCGACGACCGACGACGTAGGTATTTGGTGGAGCAGAAGTAAAGTTTGCCTCCTCTTCTGAATTACCATCCATGTGTTTGTCAGTTTGTCTGAAACAAGGTAACTACAGAATATGCAGTGACAAAATGCAATCCACACCATTTGGTCTCACTAAGATAGGTTAACTGGTCAAAATCATAATCTTGTTTGGTTCATTGGTTGGCTAGCCTATGTCACAGACACAGTGTTTTCCCTTATGAGTAGGAATCAGCTCCCTTCCACGCCTCCCAAAAGCTGCAGAATTTATATGTTTTAAAGTAGAATTTCATTTCTGCGCGGCAAAAGTCTCAGTTTGACACACATTAATTGGTACGAAGTCAAATCACTCAAACCGCCACCAAGTTGACCATGCACCGCAGCCATCATATGTATTTGCTTTTTGGTGGGGGAGGTTAAAATCTTTGCATGCATATGTGGACAGTACTGCATACGTGGCCATGCTACTGACAAGAATTCCTGGGATTCAGGTACATGTGTATGAAGGTCACTGTAGGTTTCCTGTCGAACAAATTATCCCTTGCAAGCTAGCCCGTCTCTCATTCGCCACGGCAAGCATGCCATGGTCATGTCAAAATCTAATCTCACCTGACCAGAAAGCGAGATCCAGGAAAAGTTCCTGGACACGTATCACAGATGAAGCTAAATGCATGCACAAATAAAAATACATTTGGAAGTTCCTACGAAGAAGGTCATTCTGAGGATGGTAAAACTACAGTGCACTTAATTATAAACTGACAATGATGATAAAATATTTGGTCATTTGAACTTAATTTTTTTAAAATAAAAACATGTTCAAACTGCTCACGGATAAGGCATTCGGAGAAAACCGGTTTAACTCTAACCACTTTTGTCAAGTCCAAAAAGCTTGCGAGCTTTCTGATGGCAAAGTGCTTTTGATAGGCGTAGATGATGGCTGCTAAAAGGATGCTAATTAATCTAGGGTTCTGAGCATAGAAGCCAAATCAGATGAGAGTAATATGCTTTATGAAAGTGGATTTGGGAGATTTCGAACGAGCACGACGCCCGTGTATTCCGACGCGTCAGCTCCATGCCGAGCACTATTATATGGGCAAAAAAACTGAGGCTGCAAACTGGAGCATCATCGATCGGGCTAAACACTTGAGTTCCATTATGCAAATCCGCTTCATCTAACTTTATTTTGGTCCTGCGTCGTGTTTTGTAAACTCTTCTTAATTAGTGAGAGGCGGCAAAACTCTTACCCCTGTTTCCAAAAAAAAAAAAAATCGGACGAGAGTATACCATGTGCGCATGGAGGTCAAGTGCAAGAGCTGCAGGAGTGGACAGTCAATAGCTTGTGGTGCCCGGAAATGAGCCCCCTACCTACTGTCTAACTAATTTGTGTGACTTATGGTCCAGGGCAAGATAAAAATAAAATAGATATACATATATGTATATAAAAGTTGTGTCAAGTTATGTGAAGCGGGGGGCATCAGGGTCACAAGTAGCTTCCGGCTTAACTAAAAGTGCACTCAAGCAGCTAATGATATTTCTGCACTGCCCACATCATAAAAGAATCTGAGCTAGCTTAGGCAAGAACACATGCACAAGCAAACAAGACATGTCGGAACTCGGAACTGCCCAAGGACATCGGAGACATGGATACTTGTTTCTTCTTTTGCTTTTGTGTGTGTGTGTGTGTGTGGAAACACATGTAAGCCTTAATTAATTATAACTAGTATTATTATGAATTACCTTCTCTATTAAAGTATAGTCGTTTGAGTCTTTTTAACGATGTTTAGTCGTTCGAGTTCACAATCTCTTGCCTGATTTTAAACCAATTTAAACATTATCCAGGTTCTATTTTAGGTGCGGCCACTTGTCAGGCCAACATGGCAAGATGACTAGGTTGTACCTGAAAGAGGCGCTGTGCCCGACCAGGTTAAGCCACATCTCGCCCCCTCTTTGTCTCAACTGTGGAGGGGCGGGGAGGTACAAACTAATAGAGGCAGCAGATGTTGAAATAGAATTTACTCGAATCATGTTAAATTGAATTTGATTGATTTTCAAAAGAAGTCGAGTTTGGTCAATCTGGGGATAGTAGGATTTTCCTTTGGCTGCCTTGAGTTTCGAGCTATTAAGTAATAATTGAGTGAATCTGATGTGGAGACGTTTTAGAAGATTAATAAGGTAACTTTCTCCACTTTCACAAGCTAGCTAGATCGCTACCCATCCTTCTCCTACTTCAACCAACTCTTTTAAAAGTATTATACCGTTTGTGTTTTATCATATATATGCATGCATGTCCCTGATTAGTAAGAGTGATGTGTCAGTTAGTCAATTCTTCTCAAACAAGTAACCTCGTTTTCAGAAGACCCCAAAAATTGAAGATATAGGAAGTATGCATGAAACCATCTCTGTCTTATTATTATACGGCGGGATACTAAAATAGAAATCAGCTAAGTGATAATTAGCTTAATTCTCAGTCAAGTGATATCATCCTACTATTTGTACCACCTCCATACCGGTTAATTAGAGAATTACGCACTTCAAGGAAAAAAATTCAAACATCAATTTGGCTAACAAAATATGAGATATATGTCATAAAACATATACCATTGAATTCGTATTCAAAATAACTTTCTAGTTGTATGATTTTGTGATATATATCTGATATTTTGTTGACCAAATTAGTTGTTAAAGTATTCCCCGAGTACTGTAAGAATTGCAAGAACATTTTTTCAGGTATAAACCGGTATGGACGGAGTACTGTAAGAACATTTTTTTAGGTACAACCTGCTTGTAGCGCAAAAATCTCTATTACAATCCGTATGGCAACTGAAAATATCTCAGTTGCAACCTGACTTGCAACTTAAAAAAATCGCAGTTGCAACCTCATTTGAAACTGAAAAATTCGAGTTGCAACTCATAGGACGCATGCATCGCGATGCAAATCCAACAATTTTAAAGTTGAATGAGCTCTAAATTAATTTTCAGTTGACTAAGAATTGGCAAAAACACAAATATAGCTCCCACTATATACCCTGGTGGCTGGTGCCAAATGGAAGGTCTAGAGTTCTAGGCTATGTCTTCTTTAATTGGCTGGAGTAAAATATAGCAGTTTATATGATGTAAACAAATTAGACTATCAACTACATGTAGCCGCCATACGACACACCGGTACTGTCGCAAAGTAAATATGTGGAGATTATCACAACGTGCATGCATGCAGTATATATGTAGAATTAACAGTTAAGACTAACGTTGGACTCACACGACCGATAACGAAGAAGTCAAGAAAATACTATTTCAACACCATGATGACCTGAGTTTTGCTTCACCACGCAAGGGAAGTCGATACTAATTAAATCATGTGCCATGGAAGAAGTAAACATGGTGAATAGTCACACTCACATACACTTTGCTGTCTGGAAAAAGAAGGTCCTTTCAATTTATGTCACCAGCTAATTATTACATATATATATATATTCCCTCCTCTCCAAAAAAGGAAACGACAAAAGAACTAAATCAACAAAAATGAACACTAATTGCAGAGTGTGTACATATGTATGTCCCTTTGTTCTTTTTTGTACATGACTAAAAGTGTGGACCAAACCACCCTTTTCCCTATCAACAAACAAACTTCACATCTTCGATGTCAATCGAACAGTGCATCCAATCCAACAATTAACTGTCTCCGTGGCTTCGTATTATTTGTGCATTCTTCATTTTCCTTCTATAGCTAGTCATCACAGATCAGTTGGGTTCAACCATGACATTTGGCTGCATAGAAAAAATATAATTAATCAGATGAGCTAAGCATTAACTGTGTAAGAAAATCAAGGTGATATATGCTCTTTGTATATCCTAAAAATGACCTAGCTGCTTGAACTATCAGTTATAAAAAAAAAGGAAAATCGATCGTAGAGAAAATTTGTTTAGCAATGAAAGTCAAATTAATTGGATGGATGGATGGAAACTGGACATGCATGCATGCTTTTTTCTTGATGATTAGGAAGTTGATGGAATGGAAGCAGAGGGGAGCAGGTACTCACTCTAGCAAATCCTTCCAACTACTATCGTTGATGTCATCCCCCATCAGGTTCAGGCTGTCCAGCCCGTCGAAGGGGCTCGACGCCGGCGTCTCCTCGCACGACACCCCGCCGCCTCCGGCATTATTCTTGCACTCTTGGTCCATCGCCACCATTTGGCGCGGCGCCACCGCGTCGGTCACGTTGCTCCCGCTCGCCCCGCCGTGGCCCCCGAGCTCCGTTGAGCTCAACCCATCACCTGCCTGGCCGCAACCGGCGCTGGCGCCAAAGCTGTTGAACAGGCCGCTGATCTGCATGCTGCTCGTTGGCGCAGAGCTCGTGAGCGCCGGCAGGTTGAGCAGGCCGTCCCACTGGCACTGCTGGAGCAGCAGGCTCTGGTCAACGCCGGTTCCGTGCTGCCCGGAGTTGCCGCTCGCGGCGAGGAGTGCCATGAGGTTGTCCATGCCGGCGGCGGCCGTGGGCGCAGGCGCTGGCGCGGCAGCGGTGGCGAGAGCGCGTACCAGTCCCTGGAGCAGCTGGAACTTTGCGGCGTCGGCCTGCAGCCTGAGAGCGTTCATGTCCCATGCGCCCGCGCCGCCAAAGTTATTTCCGCCGGCGGCGAGGAGGCCGGGGAGCCCGGCGAGGAGGCTGAGGTCGGTGCGCGGGCGGTGCGTGACTGGGTCGATGCCCATGCCGAGCAGCTTCTTGCGCAGGTGGGTGTTCCAGTAGTTCTTGATCTCGTTGTCCGTCCTGCCGGGCAGCTTCGTCGCGATGGACGACCACCTGGACCAAGCTCAAGCCGTCAGTCGCCGGAGCCGGAGAAGAAGATAGGTACTATACAAGAAAGAGCAACTATATATATATAGAGAAGTGATATCTAACGGACGTACTTGTTGCCGAGGATAGAGTGGAGGTGGATGATGAGCTTCTCCTCGTCGTCGGTGAATCGGCCGCGCTTGATGTCGGGGCGGAGGTAGTTGGTCCAGCGGAGGCGGCAGCTCTTGCCGCAGCGGTTGAGGCCGGCGAGCTTGGGAAGTCGCCGCCAGCTGCCGTGGCCCTTCTCCTGGATGTAGTCCACCAGCAGCTTGTCCTCCTCCGGCGTCCACGGGCCCTTCTTCACGCCGGCCTCCCCGTCGCAGCACGGCGACCTCCCCATCGATCACTAGCTTACTTGTGGCTAGCTAGCTAGCTTCGATCGAGGAGCTCTCTGCCTCTAGCTAGCTCTACCTGGTGACGCTGATCGGAAGCTTAGAGGAGAGAGGTGTAGCAATGGCTGTTTGAGTTGGTTTAGTTTAGGTATCGTTGGGATTCGTTGGACGGATAGGAGGTGGGGGTTTTATAGAGCTAGCCAGGGTTTAGAGGTGGATGATGATGGATGCATGGCGGCATGGCATATGCTCTCGGCCAAAAGGAAGTCTTTGTGTGCGGGAGACGCAGCCTCCGCTCTGTTTCTCACTCTGAAACTTTCTCTCGACCTTACTTACTACTCGGCTGCTCTCTCCGTCTCTCTCTGACTTTTAGGGTTAGCGGGCGAATCAGTTTCGTTGAGCACGTTGTTTAGTTAGATACGCTGGCGTAAGGGCATGCAGGTCGATCTACTGTCATGTTGCGTTTTCTTTGTTTTCCGTACGTACGTGTGCCGCGCAAGTGGAGTAGGAGATGGTAACGTGCCTACGTACGCCTCGTAAAGAGATACATGCATGCATTGTCATGTATTGTACGCACGTACACACAAATATACTACTATACGAGTATATGTACGTATACATCCATGCATATACGGCCATATATATGTTTCCATGATGGGTGCATGACTGCATGCTCATATGTCCTCTCCATGCACGACAATATAGCAATATGTATTCTTTTCGAAAGCTCACCGGGGGAATGAATTTCCCACCCGAATTTCCATTTTTCATTTATGGCTAAACTAGCCCGGGGAGAGGGGGAGCCGCCATTCGTCATCAACCTTGTTTTAAGAAAACTTTTTTTTCCTCTTTTGTTACATTTTCTTTCTGAAGTAGCAACTAGAGGGGGCCGGGGGCCGATCACTCTCGGAGAGACCGAAGAAGATAGATCTAGGCTTCAGTGTCATGCTTCTTGTCCATGTGAAAGTGAGCACCCGCTAGAAGAGTCTCTTCATGGCAGATCTTGCGGACAAGGGAAAGCCCATGGAAGACAATGCCGTTCATGTGTCCTCACATTAAGGCGCTAGAGGCACAACCGACGCAAAGAGATCACATTGTCCACTAGGTTGGCATTCGACATAGCGATGAGCGGTGTCGGAGGCCATCAAGGTGGGGTGGGGAGGCGCCAATATTTCGATACTTCTGTACGCTTACGGTGCAGCACACGATAATTAGGCTCCGCATTCCAAATTATAGGATGTTTTGGATATTTCAACATTGTGGCACATACAATTTGAAACGAGTAAATAGACACAATAAGCTCGACTCAGAAAAAGTTATATTGATAGACATCTTATAATTCTACTTCGAGAACAAGCCATGAAAGCACGTATTGTTTTGTCCACGTATGATGCTGAAGTGACAGATGAGGCATGGGTGTGCCGTGAGAAAGCACTGATCATGAATCCACTGTACAGCATAGCTATGCATATTGAAAATATTTTTGAAACGACAGATGCACTGTTTAAAAAATAGAGAGACGGGTGAACAGGGCCACTGCGTGGGCGGCACGTGTGCAGGAGGCAGAGGAGAGTTAGGTTCGTGTGACCTGACACGTGTGGACTTTCCTCCCGTGCAGCAGCAAGGAGCAAGGAAGAAGGAACTACCTGTTCCCCTTTCCCCTCGTGTCACATTATTTGGTGTACCTCACCGCTCCACCAGATATATAGGCCACGGCCGGCTATTAGGGCGGGCTAGCGGGCCCACCGTAGCTACTTAGTGGACGGTATTGTGTGACTGTCATCGGACCATCTGGCTTGCCAAATGATCCGAGCAACTAAACAATTATATTGAAAATTATAGGAACAAACTAGTTATGTGGTTCCTGCGTGGACGTGTGCATGCTTGACTTGAAAAATGGGATTCCTTGGTTCAGTGTTTTCTTCTTATGCTGTGTGGCATTGTCAAAGATTGTGATAGTTTCTTTTTTTTTTTTTTGCATAATGAGGTTTTGTTTATTTTATTGCTTGTTTGACGCGATTTTGCCTGAAAATAATTAATTTTGTACTCCCCATCCCACAATAAAGCCTATAAAAATAGTCAAAGTTCAAAGCTAGTTAAGTTTGATAGTATATATAACAAAAAGATTAACATTTACAATACTTAGTAAACAGACTATGAAAATGTATTTTGTGGCGGATCTACTAATAATGGTTTGGTATTGTTGATATTCATATTTTTTTTGTCTAATAACAACTTAGAAAATATTGACTTTTCACTAAATTATATGCCCTTTTTTGAGAAAGGAGGGAGTAAACCACATTATGAAATAAGTACACCCTTTCTCCTAAACAAACACTTAACTTCTAGTGATGACTGCATGTGGAGTGTAGAACAAATTCTGAGGAGAAAATGCGTGACGAGTGTGTTTCAAGGAACCGAATGAGTTCCTTGCCAAACCTTCTGATGCCATTGTTCACCCGGAAGGCTAGCGACGGGTTGGAGAGAGGGAGAAATCCGCCCACGACCAGATCCAAAGGCTCCACGACCATGGGCTTAATGGTCGGCAAATTATGACTCATTTTCTATTCATATGCATCGCCCCTGCAATGGCGCTCCACCTAATGTGAGAGTACGAGGGGCGGGAGGATTGCACCCCCTCTTCGTGGGGGGAGATGCCGAATCGTCCCCTGGACGAGCTTGATTCCTTGGTGAAAGAGCTCTATGGTGGAGCGGGAGACCGTGAGCTTCTCTCGTTAGATGTTCTCGCTCTCTCCAATGACGATGCAGCATTCGTCCGATGTGAGCGATGAGAAGGATAACATCCCCTTAACCCATCGGTGGCGAGAGAGGGCAGCACGACAACATTGGGTAACCTATGCGATAGCCCCCCCCCCCCCAGCAAAAAGCGTCATGCCCACCCCTAAACACAACTCTCGGCTGCCAACGCTTAGGGAAACTCCATTAGCAACGAGGCACTGGCCGACCTTCGGCCCCTAGGCCAACCTAGGGCACCTATCACCTAGAGCTCATTCGTCTTTTACCTTGGTTTCACCAGAGTAAATGTCGTCCTCCTTTCTCCACTCTGTTATTCCCGAGAGGTCGTTCCACATATCAGAGTCCTCTAGCAAGCGGGCACGTGAAGACATCGACGACCTAGAGCTTACTAGCAAAAGGGCGCACAACACTCCAAGGCCCAACGTAGGGACAACCACGTTTCACGCTTCACAAAAAAGTGACTTTTTCGTGTCCTATTTTAAAAAAGATAAAATTCGGTGTTGAAAAGAAAACGCTACAAATATCGTGCCCTCCATAGAGCCCCCCCCCCCGCGTTGCTCCTCGTGCTGACAAGTGGTGCACCTTGGTTCATCTGGTGGCTTCCGCCTCCTTCCCTGCATGCCACAGGTCGTCCACGGAGAGGGTAACTATTACACTTTCCCATTTCTTTTATAGATTCGAATACGAAAATCAAAATATCTTTTGAACCAAGCGTCCAAATAAATTTCAGTTTTCATGGCCATGCTAGTTGCCTCGAGATCTACAAAATTAGATCCGTTTTGACAAACTATTTCTTTTTATTGCCTTTCATCGCTTTACATGACGGGTATCCTTTGTACCACGTTGCACTACTTTTGGTCACTTTGCACAAAGCGGTATCTTTGCAGTGCACTACTTGTGCTTCATGGAGAGCGTCCTCCTGTGTTTAAATAAGGATTTTCACGATAAAGTAAAAGAATTATTGATTTTTCACGAAACTTCGTACACGCACATGGAATATGGATATATTAAATATTTTTTTGGAATTATTTTCACAATTAAATTTGTTTTTGGCTATATCTATCGGAGGTCAAAAGAGAATTACCACTGATAGAAGATGTGTACGTTGAAGGAAGGGTGTTGCTCTATCCCATACGTGCTTATCTTTCTGGCCCACATGTGCACCCACCCACCCATGCATGCATGGCACATTTGAACTTTTCCGTAACAGTATATAATATTTAACATGCTACTAGGGATTGCACAACATAGCTTTCAGATGGCATAATTGCTTAGCTATCCCTCTCACTAAAAAATTACCTAATATGAAGCCTGTCAAAGGTTGATTAGACAGTGCCTGCCCACAATGCATTTTAAAATGGTCCTGCGCCCCTGAGTTATCTAAACCACTATGCATGCATCAAAGCCAGTTTAAGAACTTGCTGAAATTCAAAATTAGTGTCATATGTTGAGCCAAGCTGTACTTCCTCGAAATAGGCTTTCGCCCTGCTATATTAATATAGCAACCACGATACAACAAGCATGCTGGGGCCGCAGCACAACCAAGCCCAAAGAAACCAACAGAGAAAAAGAAAAAGAAAAAGAATGCCAACACCGACAGATCGACAAGAACGAGGACAACCCGCCACCGCTACGCCTCCCGGAAAAGTCCTACCACACTCCTAGCACTCCGAACTACCGCGCACCAAACAACACCTTCAACAAGGAGGACGACGATGACGCCGCTGCTGTCCGGACTAATCCTAGGGTTTCCCCCGGTCAACGGAGGGGATTGGGCGAGGGGGTACACCCGACGCCCTCCAGGAAGGCAAGGCGGCGCCCTCGGGCGTCACCGCGACGACGTCGGCAAGGCCAACAAGGATTTCTCCCAACCCCCAACACCACCACCCCGTTCATCCGAAGTGCTCCGCCCAACCAACCGTCCACAAGCACGCGCCACCACAATCTTGACGTCATCCTCGCTGTCTCCCCGGTGGTCCTCGATGCAGGGCCTAGGAAGATGTGACCGAAGATGGCAGGGCCGGGGGAAGCAGCACCATAGCCTAGCGGGAGGGAACTACCTCCACCGCAATCGCGGGAGCCGGCCGGACATGGCAGCACGGGACAACCAGGCCCGCCTGGCCCGGTACGCCCACGCCGCCAAGCTGCTGCTAGCCGGCCATGGTGTAACAACCCAAAAATTTCAAAACAAACAAAATGAATTTCCCTAGTTCCAAATTTTGGAACCAACAAAAACTTTTATTAAAATAAGATTGATACATATAGATCTTGTTTAAATCTTGTGTTTTGCCATGAGGAGTGTTATTATGCTTATGTGCTAAACCCTAAAACCCTAAGGTGATCAAGTGAAGGTCACCCACCCAATAAAATAAAAGAGAAAGAAATCAAATAAGAAAAAGGCATATGTGCCTATGGCTATTTTTATAAAACTTTACCCTAAGCTTTTCTACTTTGCTTAGAGGTTTGGAAAACCTTCACACACCTTACCTAGTACCTATCAAACCAAATCCAAGTGGTTTCCAAAGAAAAGAAAAAGAAACTAAAAATGCCATAGAGGCATATGAGAATAAAATAGCAATTTGGTAAATAAAGAATATTGACCCTAGTACTTGTTGTGAATGGTTGGATCACTTCCATATGCCATTTCAACACTCAACAACATCAAAGGGGGTCAAGCCAAGACAAATCAAAAATCAAATACAACATATGCATAGAGGCATATGTGGCACATAGCCATTTCCCCAATTCTTGACCTATGCACTTTAAACCTTGACCAAATGGTGTGAAACCATCTCTCAACCTAATATAATACTAAATTGACCCTAACCCATGCCCAAGTGAAGCAAGATGAACAATTAACAAGAATAAGAAAATTTGACATGTCACCTCTTATGTGTTATGGCCATTTTTGCAAATCTTTGAACAAGACCATTTGAAATGGTTTCAATGGTTTTAAAATGTTTCTAAACTAATAAGAATCACATTAGAGTCAACAAAAGTCAAATTAAATGGAGAGAAATTAAATAGGAGAAAATCCCAATTTCACTCACATACACATTATGCCAAATTACAAATCTTCACTCTAGGCCATAATTGCTTGCTCTCTTGCTTGTAGAATACCTAAAGATGATAAACTAACACAATTGCATCAATAAAACCAGAATCAAACCAAAGGAAAACTCAAAATCTTCACACATAGGATAATGGTCATATGTCACCAAAATATTTTCTTCACTACTTTAACCCCTGGTTTTTACTTTTCTTCAAACTAAACTTGGTCAACTATGACCATGTCATCCAAGACCATATGAAGGTGAACAACTTTCATGTTGACCACCATACCTCATGTTGACTAGGTTGACCAGAATAGAGGAGACAAGTGATGACATTGAAACAAAGAGAAGATGGCCAACTTTTTGAATCTTTGCAAATCAACACCAAAATGAGCACCACCACCACCAATATACTTCAAATATTATATGATTGAGATCCACCAAAAAGTTTGCCAAAATTCAACAAAAACTTTCTTTCGGCCATATCAACAAACACCTTGTGGGCAGCACCTATATTTGTGCCCATGCTGCAGTTTTGCTTGGACCAAGTCCAACCCTGCACTCCCTCTGCATCCCTGTACCCCTCTGCATCAGTGCCAGGCCCTGCCAGCCCTTGCCTTGGACCAGCTTGACAAGAACACCCCCATGCCGGCCACCATGTCACTCCACATGCTCACTTCCTCTCCTCTCCCATCCAAGTCACCTCAGCATGTCTCTGAGCTTGCCCTGACCTTGCTGCTCACGCCCATGCACGCCCTTACCACAGAGAGAAAGATTTTTGCTCTCAAATCAACTAGAACACACCATGTCGGCCACCCTAGTCACCACCATGCCACCACTTGCTCCCTCTCTTCCTCTCCCTCTCTCACCGTGTCATCACGCTTGACATGGACCTCCTACACCTACTAGACACGACCCTTGGTCGAGGAGAGCACGGGGTCGACCAAACCAACCCGTGCCACGTCCCCTGGTCACCACCCGTGGACACGACCCCGTTCCCGTGTGCATGCGGCGATCCAACGCGTCCCCGTGCGCCACCAGCTCTCTCTCGGTCCCGCTCCACTGCCAGACACGACCGTTGGCCCGCATGCGCCCCTGGACGACGCCACGACGCGACGTCCTTGAAGGACGCCGACGTCGGCATTGACCCCGTACGCCCTGCACACGACGCCATCAATCGCGCCACTGTGCACGCATCCTTACCTACCCATGAGCTCACCTCCTGACGCAGCAGCAGTGCCGGAGACGCCCGTGCCCGCCGTGCACCGTGACGTCGCCACCATGCCGGTCCCGTCGTGCCCCGCTCCTCCAGCCGCTATATAAACTCCCCCGCGCCTCTGGACTTCACCACACCATCCCACAGCATTCTCCCCTCCCTCCTAGCATCGCTCCTCTCCCCTCTTTACCTCTCCACGGCGCCAAAGCTCGCCGGCGTGCACCCGGCGGCCACACTCAACGCCGCCCCATTTTCTCGCCACCTCAGCCTCCAACCCCTACACCCTCTGGTAGCCCTTGAAAAACCCCGTCGATCAAGCCCAAGCTCGCCGTCAGCCGTGCCCGGAGGTGAGCGCTAGCGCCGCCGCAAGCCGGCGGTATCGGGAGGAACACGACGGCCCAGCACCGTCGGATCTCGATCCGACGCGCCGCGTGCTCCGCCCGCGCGTGACGTGCATGCGCCATGCAGCGCGGACCAGGCCGCATGCTGGGCCGGCCCAACTTCTTCCCGCCCTCGTTTGAATTTGAATTCCGTTTTATTCTTTTTCTCGTAAATTGCATACTGGTGCAGTACTAGAAGTTAAATAGTTTCAAATATACAAATCCAATTTTAGTGATTCAAAATGTTCCAGAAAGCTTATGAAATTATCTAGCTAACCTCACTGGATTCAACCTCATGGGTTGTGTAGATTTTGAATAGCAAAAATGACAAAACAGAGACTTTTCAGTATTCAAATAAATCTTAAAAATCAACCAATTTGAATTTTTAAGTGAATCCAATTGCAATAATTCACATTTAACAAACTCTAATTTACTATGTAAAAATATGATATATGTTCTGTACATGATCATGGGCTAGAATCAAAATATTGGCTATGTAATCAATACTAGCCCATTTAAACTATTTCAAATTTTAGGAATTTAAATCTATGAGGTGTAGCACCTCATTTAAATCATTCTCACAAGTGGTATGAAGTAATGTGTTGACCTTTAAATGCTTAGACTCATACTTGCTCACTTGTAGAATTTAAATCAACCTAGTATTTAAATTGCACTAGTTATTTAAATCACATGAGATGATGAATCTCATTTAAATCACTTTTCTCAAATACTAAGTGTGAAGTGTTGACCTTGGTCAACATGGGATCATCCCTGGTTATTTGAGAAGATTAAATTTTAAGAAGATTCAATGAGAGGAAATTATTTCTCCAAACCAAAGAGAAACCCTAATTTCAACTTTCAATGAGAGGAAATTATTTTCCTAATATTAAATAAGGAAACCCTAGAATAATTTTTGGATAAATGTTAAGTAGTGATGCTAGATCCTTTGTGTGGGCCATTAAGGCTAATTAAGTTTACTTAAGTGTTGTTTGGTGATTGTATCCTCGTATTCGTTTATAGACGCTAGTACCGGAGACTATCAGGAGGAGGAGGTATTCTACCAAGAGGAAGAAGAAGAAAACTTTGATCACATCACCACTCAAGGCAAGCTATTATCAATGCAAGCTAACTCCAATGCAAGCTATACCCTTGCAAGCTAATATTCTTGCAAGATACCCTAAGGCAAAGCTCTACAAGAGCAAGGCCTCATCCCCATTTAATTTATGCTTAATGATCCTATCCCAAGTTTTTATCTTACGAGTTTTTGACTTTGGTTTATCAAAGCTTACTTTTTGATTCATGATTCACTTGGTTTAGATATAGAGTAGAACAAGAGCATCAAAGTTAGCCTAGAGCAAGACAAGCTAGTTAGCACCCCTCATGACTAGTTGCTAGTGCTAAACAAATAAAATTGACTACTCTAGATGGGAAAATGTGAAATGAAATGACTTTGAAAACCTTGGAATGATGACTCATTCTATTGAAAGATTTTGAAGGTGAATATGGCTTGTGAATGACTTGGTGAATTTTACAAAAACTGATGGTTGGGTTCGGATGCGATACCATTCCAATTTGAAAGTACCCCCACAATACCCAACATGGGTAAGGGCTTAACTAGAAATTTATGTGCTTTAGTATGGTTCCCTCTAAACAAGCGTCATTGGGGTTATGCCGAGGGCTGCCTCTACAAAAGAAATGATGTGATATGACGTGAATGAGGTGAATTGTCCGGCCCAAGCCCTGTGCAGTTCCCAGGCTGACTGTCTGTCTTCACTGGGAGGCCAAGCTCATGGGGAGAGGTGCCTATACTAGGGTATGTAAGTGAAAAGTTATGGTTGGTAGTCCGCACACGGAGTGTGATAAATCGAGGCCGATTAACCCCGACGGATTATTGCAAATGTTGTGGCACAAGTGTACGACCTCTGCAGAGTGTAGAACTATTCGAATAGCCGTGTCCACGGTTACGGACGATTGGAAAGGCCATACTGTTCCGTCATCAGACCATTTTCAAAAATGTGACATGTGAAGGGTGACTTGTGATTTGAACTTGAAATGGTGACTTTGACTTGAATCACAACAGAGTTGTGGGAATGACACTAATGTTCCCACTTGAGTTAGTTAGCAAATGAAGAGGCTTTTTACTAAATGCTTATGAAATAAAATTGGCTTTATGCAAATAAACTTAGAGCTTAGCACCCCCTTACTATAGTTGATAGTGCTTACATTAGTATTAGTTTGCGAGTACTTTAAAGTACTCATGGCTTTGTCCCTGGCTATTCAAATGGCCGGACTATGAAGGAGAACAGCGAGCACGAGGAAGATGGACAGCGGGACGTCTACGACAACTAGGATCACTCCCGGCGTCAACGAGTTGCTGTGGAATAGATGGACCGCAACCGTTACTTCGCTTCCGCTATGTGTTTTGTAATAGGATCTCTAGATCCACTATGATGTATTAAGACTGGATCATGTGATCCCTCTATGTAAGACAATTATGTGATGTAATGAATGATGTGTTGTGATATCAATCTATTATGTCTCGCAAAAACAATATTCACGGGATTGCGATGAATGGCATAATAGGCATCTGGACTTAAAAATCCGGGTGTTGACAAGTTGGTATCAGAGCCATTGTTGACCTTAGGAGACCCTAGTTAGAATGGACGTCCTGAAAAATTTAGTTTCAAAAACAAAGGAAGTGAATATTTATGAAAAAATTATTCTCACTCTTCCTTGAGATCTTTTCCAAAATAAGAGATCCATACCCCACTTTTCCTTGTAAATAGTACATAAAACTTTGCACACTTGATCACTTCTCTAACTTACTGATCCTAATTGCTCACAGATGGAATACCAATGGGAGTGCTATCAGCTTGGTCATGGAGGAGAACTGAAGTTGGAAAAGGAGTTGAAGCAACTAGTGGAATATCTAGGACACCCGTACCCCGAGTTCTTCGGAACATCCTTCAATAATCAGTTGGGAGGATCACCCCGGTGGGAAGTATCTGCTGATCTAGGAAGAAAGCTTGGAGCCCCGGTATGGGAAACCATATGGTTTTACTGTAACAGAAACACACGGAAGGAAGGACTAGACAAAGCTATGCAAGAAGCAATTTCCGTCTCGTGTGGACAAAATGAGGACAAGATCAAGAACACTCGTTTCCTCTACTACCCAAGACATGACTCCATGGGAAGACCGATGACCATGCCCCCACCACAACCGAGGGATGAACCCCTATAAAGCCCCTCGGGACTTCGAGGCGAGTACAAAACCCGCGAGAGATTTGGACAACGCCCTCGCCCTTCGCCAAGCACCTCAACAATGAAGACGAAGAATTCCCCCACGAAGAGTAGTATCATTAAAGCACTTGAGTAGGTGTGAGTTGTATCAGGATCCCCTTGTATCGTAGAGCGATGAATGGTTCTTCAAACCAACGGGGTGTTAGAATTGTAATGTGTGATGTTTGGTATGAATGAAAAAGTGTTGTTGGTTTTACCCCCGCAACACTACTCAAATTTTCAAGTTATGAACTTTTTGAACTTTAACTCAAACAAACCATAGAAATTTCCCTCTTATCTTATCACCTACCTCAATCTTCAGATGGCCCCACCAACCCGCAGCGCCACCCAGGATGCCATGATGCAACTGCTGCAGACAATGATGGCAGACCGAGAAGTCGAAAGAGCTGAACGTCAAGCCAACATTGCTGCACTGCAACAGATAGCTCAGAACAATCAAGGCCATGGAAACCACGATCACCCTGGATCGAAACTGAAGAACTTTCAGAACACCAACCCTCCAATGTTCAACAAGACTGAAGAGCCCCTTGATGCTGATGATTGGCTCCAAACAATGGAGAACAACCTGGAAGTTGCGGGAGTAGAAGCCGCAGAGAAAGTACTGTTCGCCACACACTATCTGTCAGGACCTGCCAGAGCTTGGTGGACGAGTGCCCGCGCAATGAATGCCGGACAAATGATGACTTGGGCAGATTTCAAGCTCAAGTTCAGCAAATATCATGTGCCCCAAGGACTGATCAAGAAGATGAGAGACGAGTTCCGAGAACTCAAGCAAGGAAGGATGTCGGTGGTGGAATACCGCGACAGGTTTCTTACACTGTCAAGGTACGCCCCGGAGGAGACAGACACAAATGAAAAGAGGAAGGAAAGATTTCTGAATGGACTGCATGACGAGATGCAAACGGTGTTAGTGAACATTCCGTTCGCTGACCTCGAAGCCTTAGTGGACTCAGCAATACAGATGGAAGGGAAGCTGAATCAAGCCAACGAGAACCGCAAGAGAAGGATGATGACCCAGAATGGACCCCACCATGCACAGAAGCACCGCAACAACTCAACTGGAGGATTTGCCCCAAGATACAACAAGCCCCCTGCTCAGACTTACCGCCCAAACTACTCCAACAATAATGGAGGACCCCCGAAGCCCGGAGGCTACAACAACAACAACAACAACAGCAACCCCGACAACAACAACAACCACCCTAATGGTAACAACAACAACCCCAATACTGCCCCCGTGACTGGAAGCAACACTGTTCCCGTCAACCCCAAAGACAAGTCCACCGTCAACTGCTATGAATGTGGAGTTGTGGGTCACTACTCCAACGAGTGCCCCAAGAAGCTTGCCAAGATTGCCGCCAATACCGCAGCACCTGCTCAGCAACAGCGCCGCTTCGCAGGAAGAAGGAACCAGAACAACAACAACGGCCGTTTCTACCACATGACTGCCAATGAAGCCCGGGAAGCCCCTCGAGGCCATGCCAAGTATGTTCCCCGTTAATATCACTGCTCAATCTTTCTTAGGAACCTAACTTTTCTTAAAATCTCGGGACGAGATTTGTTTAAGGGGAAGGGTTTGTAACAACCCAAAAATTTCAAAACAAACAAAATGAATTTCCCTAGTTCCAAATTTTGGAACCAACAAAAACTTTTATTAAAATAAGATTGATACATATAGATCTTGTTTAAATCTTGTGTTTTGCCATGAGGAGTGTTATTATGCTTATGTGCTAAACCCTAAAACCCTAAGGTGATCAAGTGAAGGTCACCCACCCAATAAAATAAAAGAGAAAGAAATCAAATAAGAAAAAGGCATATGTGCCTATGGATATTTTTATAAAACTTTACCCTAAGCTTTTCTACTTTGCTTAGAGGTTTGGAAAACCTTCACACACCTTACCTAGTACCTATCAAACCAAATCCAAGTGGTTTCCAAAGAAAAGAAAAAGAAACTAAAAATGCCATAGAGGCATATGAGAATAAAATAGCAATTTGGTAAATAAAGAATATTGACCCTAGTACTTGTTGTGAATGGTTGGATCACTTCCATATGCCATTTCAACACTCAACAACATCAAAGGGGGTCAAGCCAAGACAAATCAAAAATCAAATACAACATATGCATAGAGGCATATGTGGCACATAGCCATTTCCCCAATTCTTGACCTATGCACTTTAAACCTTGACCAAATGGTGTGAAACCATCTCTCAACCTAATATAATACTAAATTGACCCTAACCCATGCCCAAGTGAAGCAAGATGAACAATTAACAAGAATAAGAAAATTTGACATGTCACCTCTTATGTGTTATGGCCATTTTTGCAAATCTTTGAACAAGACCATTTGAAATGGTTTCAATGGTTTTAAAATGTTTCTAAACTAATAAGAATCACATTAGAGTCAACAAAAGTCAAATTAAATGGAGAGAAATTAAATAGGGAGAAAATCCCAATTTCACTCACATACACATTATGCCAAATTACAAATCTTCACTCTAGGCCATAATTGCTTGCTCTCTTGCTTGTAGAATACCTAAAGATGATAAACTAACACAATTGCATCAATAAAACCAGAATCAAACCAAAGGAAAACTCAAAATCTTCACACATAGGATAATGGTCATATGTCACCAAAATATTTTCTTCACTACTTTAACCCCTGGTTTTTACTTTTCTTCAAACTAAACTTGGTCAACTATGACCATGTCATCCAAGACCATATGAAGGTGAACAACTTTCATGTTGACCACCATACCTCATGTTGACTAGGTTGACCAGAATAGAGGAGACAAGTGATGACATTGAAACAAAGAGAAGATGGCCAACTTTTTGAATCTTTGCAAATCAACACCAAAATGAGCACCACCACCACCAATATACTTCAAATATTATATGATTGAGATCCACCAAAAAGTTTGCCAAAATTCAACAAAAACTTTCTTTCGGCCATATCAACAAACACCTTGTGGGCAGCACCTATATTTGTGCCCATGCTCTAGCTTTTGCTTGGACCAAGTCCAACCCTGCACTCCCTCTGCATCCCTGTACCCCTCTGCATCAGTGCCAGGCCCTGCCAGCCCTTGCCTTGGACCAGCTTGACAAGAACACCCCCATGCCGGCCACCATGTCACTCCACATGCTCACTTCCTCTCCTCTCCCATCCAAGTCACCTCAGCATGTCTCTGAGCTTGCCCTGACCTTGCTGCTCACGCCCATGCATGCCCTTACCACAGAGAGAAAGATTTTTGCTCTCAAATCAACTAGAACACACCATGTCGGCCACCCTAGTCACCACCATGCCACCACTTGCTCCCTCTCTTCCTCTCCCTCTCTCACCGTGTCATCACGCTTGACATGGACCTCCTACACCTACTAGACACGACCCTTGGTCGAGGAGAGCACGTGGTCGACCAAACCAACCCGTGCCACGTCCCCTGGTCACCACCCGTGGACACGACCCCGTTCCCGTGTGCATGCGGCGATCCAACGCGTCCCCGTGCGCCACCAGCTCTCTCTCGGTCCCGCTCCACGCGCCGGACACGACCGTTGGCCCGCATGCGCCCCCGGACGACGCCACGACGCGACGTCCTTGAAGGACGCCGACGTCGGCATTGACCCCGTACGCCCGCACACGACGCCATCAATCGCGCCACTGTGCACGCATCCTTACCTACCCATGAGCTCACCTCCTGACGCAGCAGCAGTGCCGGAGACGCCCGTGCCCGCCGTGCACCGTGACGTCGCCACCATGCCGATCCCGTCGTGCCCCGCTCCTCCAGCCGCTATATAAACTCCCCCGCGCCTCTGGACTTCACCACACCATCCCACAGCATTCTCCCCTCCCTCCTAGCATCGCTCCTCTCCCCTCTTTACCTCTCCACGGCGCCAAAGCTCGCCGGCGTGCACCCGGCGGCCACACTCAACGCCGCCCCATTTTCTCGCCACCTCAGCCTCCAACCCCTACACCCTCTGGTAGCCCTTGAAAAACCCCGTCGATCAAGCCCAAGCTCGCCGTCGGCCGTGCCCGGAGGTGAGCGCTAGCGCCGCCGCAAGCCGGCGGTATCGGGAGGAACACGACGGCCCAGCACCGTCGGATCTCGATCCGACGCGCCGCGTGCTCCGCCCGCGCGTGACGTGCATGCGCCATGCAGCGCGGACCAGGCCGCATGCTGGGCCGGCCCAACTTCTTCCCGCCCTCGTTTGAATTTGAATTCCGTTTTATTCTTTTTCTGTAAATTGCATACTGGTGCAGTACTAGAAGTTAAATAGTTTCAAATATACAAATCCAATTTTAGTGATTCAAAATTTTCCAGAAAGCTTATGAAATTATCTAGCTAACCTCACTGGATTCAACCTCATGGGTTGTGTAGATTTTGAATAGCAAAAATGACAAAACAGAGACTTTTCAGTATTCAAATAAATCTTAAAAATCAACCAATTTGAATTTTTAAGTGAATCCAATTGCAATAATTCACATTTAACAAACTCTAATTTACTATGTAAAAATATGATATATGTTCTGTACATGATCATGGGCTAGAATCAAAATATTGGCTATGTAATCAATACTAGCCCATTTAAACTATTTCAAATTTTAGGAATTTAAATCTATGAGGTGTAGCACCTCATTTAAATCATTCTCACAAGTGGTATGAAGTAATGTGTTGACCTTTAAATGCTTAGACTCATACTTGCTCACTTGTAGAATTTAAATCAACCTAGTATTTAAATTGCACTAGTTATTTAAATCACATGAGATGATGAATCTCATTTAAATCACTTTTCTCAAATACTAAGTGTGAAGTGTTGACCTTGGTCAACATGGGATCATCCCTGGTTATTTGAGAAGATTAAATTTTAAGAAGATTCAATGAGAGGAAATTATTTCTCCAAACCAAAGAGAAACCCTAATTTCAACTTTCAATGAGAGGAAATTATTTTCCTAATATTAAATAAGGAAACCCTAGAATAATTTTTGGATAAATGTTAAGTAGTGATGCTAGATCCTTTGTGTGGGCCATTAAGGCTAATTAAGTTTACTTAAGTGTTGTTTGGTGATTGTATCCTCGTATTCGTTTATAGACGCTAGTACCGGAGACTATCAGGAGGAGGAGGTATTCTACCAAGAGGAAGAAGAAGAAAACTTTGATCACATCACCACTCAAGGCAAGCTATTATCAATGCAAGCTAACTCCAATGCAAGCTATACCCTTGCAAGCTAATATTCTTGCAAGATACCCTAAGGCAAAGCTCTACAAGAGCAAGGCCTCATCCCCATTTAATTTATGCTTAATGATCCTATCCCAAGTTTTTATCTTACGAGTTTTTGACTTTGGTTTATCAAAGCTTACTTTTTGATTCATGATTCACTTGGTTTAGATATAGAGTAGAACAAGAGCATCAAAGTTAGCCTAGAGCAAGACAAGCTAGTTAGCACCCCTCATGACTAGTTGCTAGTGCTAAACAAATAAAATTGACTACTCTAGATGGGAAAATGTGAAATGAAATGACTTTGAAAACCTTGGAATGATGACTCATTCTATTGAAAGATTTTGAAGGTGAATATGGCTTGTGAATGACTTGGTGAATTTTACAAAAGCTGATGGTTGGGTTCGGATGCGATACCATTCCAATTTGAAAGTACCCCCACAATACCCAACATGGGTAAGGGCTTAACTAGAAATTTATGTGCTTTAGTATGGGTTCCCTCTAAACAAGCGTCATTGGGGTTATGCCGAGGGCTGCCTCTACAAAAGAAATGATGTGATATGACGTGAATGAGGTGAATTGTCCGGCCCAAGCCCCTGTGCAGCTTCCCGAGCTGATCCGTCTGTCTTCACTGGGAGGCCAAGCTCATGGGGAGAGGTGCCTATACTAGGGTATGTAAGTGAAAAGTTATGGTTGGTAGTCCGCACACGGAGTGTGATAAATCAGGGCCAGTTAACCCTGACGGATTATTGCAAATGTTGTGGCACAAGTGTACGACCTCTGCAGAGTGTAGAACTATTCGAATAGCCGTGTCCACGGTTACAGACGATTGGAAAGGCCATACTCGTTCCGTCATCGGACCATTTTCAAAAATGTGACATGTGAAGGGTGACTTGTGATTTGAACTTGAAATGGTGACTTTGACTTGAATCACAACAGAGTTGTGGGAATGACACTAATGTTCCCACTTGAGTTAGTTAGCAAATGAAGAGGCTTTTTACTAAATGCTTATGAAATAAAATTGGCTTTATGCAAATAAACTTAGAGCTTAGCACCCCCTTACTATAGTTGATAGTGCTTACATTAGTATTAGTTTGCGAGTACTTTAAAGTACTCATGGCTTTGTCCCTGGCTATTCAAATGGCCGGACTATGAAGGAGAACAAGACAGCACGAGGAAGATGGACAGCGAGGACGTCTACGACAACTAGGATCACTCCCGACGTCAACAGTTGCTCGTGGAATAGATGGACCGCAACCGTTACTTCGCTTCCGCTATGTGTTTTGTAATAGGATCTCTAGATCCACTATGATGTATTAAGACTGGATCATGTGATCCCTCTATGTAAGACAATTATGTGATGTAATGAATGATGTGTTGTGATATCAATCTATTATGTCTCGCAAAAACAATATTCCTGGGATTGCGATGAATGGCATAATAGGCATCTGGACTTAAAAATCCGGGTGTTGACACATGGTGCCGCCGCCACCCTGCCACCACCGCCCCAGCACCACCAGAACCCAGGAGCACCGCCGCCGGTCAGGGGGAGCTACGGCTCGCCCAGCCCAGATGGGGCCCGAACTGGCCCAGATCCGGGCGGAGCAGGATCCGCCGCCACCACCCCGGCCGCGCCGTGCCGCACCTCCGACCACCCCGGCGCGCGGAAACCACGCCGCCGCACCAAACCGCCGCCGCCTGAGTTCACCGCCGCCGTCCCGAGGCCCCCGCGCCCCCGTCCTAGCCGCGGGTAGAGTCCGGCCCGCTACCGCCGGCACCGCACGGGCAAGGCCCGGCGGCGCACGCCGACGGCGGCGGCAGGGGAGAGGAGGGGAGGGGGAACTTGCCGCTGGAGGAGGAGATGCGCGCCCGGCCGCCGCAGGGGGGCGGCGCGGGTCGCGAGAGGGGAGGGGTTTTTTTTTCAGCCAAGCTGTACTTGTGGACTAATCAAAACCATTTTAGGAAAGCAATTAAGGAATTAATTGGAATGATCTAGTGGTCCTCGTGGGAGTGGCAGAAATATGGAAGCAGAAAAGAAATCTGTGTTGGTACACTTTGACATCAGACTACTGTAGCATAGACCACCTCTTTGTAATGCACAAAAGAGAATGTGAAGGTCAGGGCATTGAATGCAGGAATGTGGTTTTTTCTGCAATCTAGTGTAGTCCCTTCTAATTACATCAATTAGAATGTAGTGGTTTAGTTGCAATGCATGAAGAATAGTTTATCCGCGTGATCTACTTAAGAAATTGATAGAAAATATATAATAAAGGGTGCAATTCAAACAGTTGGTTAATCTTTTACCAAACATACAACCACCACCTCTCACATCACACGGAGCAGAGATGTTTTCCTGTAAAATTGCACAATTTGATATTTGAATTCTGCATAGAATAGCATGCCTCGATTGGAAGCTTCCTGTCAACCTTGATTGCTACTGTCATCATTGACAAATTGTGGCGCACAAATCCAATATGTATGTGTGTCCCCACACCAAAAGATGAGTGGTTCCAGGAGCTGTCCATTCGGACATAGTTGAACTTTCTTGTTTGTTCTGTCAGGTCATTTCTTCTTTCTTTTCCTTTTTAATAATTCAATAATATACAAATACTTAATTTGCATGTTCAATATATAAGAAAAGGATACGCTCTGGTAGTTCGAGTTAAGGCATGCATTGTGTTTTCATAACTCTGAACTGCATGGAAGCCACAAGACCCAAGTCCTACTGTGATAGATATAGGTGTATTCATAAGACAGTTCACACTTTTCGAGGCTTGATAAACTGAAAAATTCTTTGAGTAAACATAATTTCATACTTGATCTCATAGATCCCTGTAGAATTTTGTGGAAATCCGTATTCGATAAGAGTTCCTATCTTTCGAGATCCACCTTACAATATGGGGTCAATGAGCCAAACAAAAAAGTGATTTTAGCCCTTATAAAAAGGAAACAGATTTTTGAACCTCTTTCATGCTCATGTCATATCAAGGTAAAGAACTACAAAATCTGATCCAAACTTTCGTAATCTAACCAATACAGGTGCTCTACTATGCATTAGCTTCATCTTTATTTTTCTCAGACACACACTGAAATGCGCACCATATTGTATTAGAAGAAAAATAGTGAGAAGACTCAGACACTAGCTACAGCTTTACTTCTACAAAATTAGCATTTTACAGAGTCTAACACATATACTGGTATGGATAGAGACTATATCCCTCCTATATGTGTGACTTCACCATCACCAGCCACCCAATGTGGTTACAACTAAATCGGTTATGGTGGGTGGATCAACACGCACACGCATGTTCTTAGGTAGAAGCTTCAGGTTCATCTTCTTCAGGTTTCATCCAGTATGAACTAACCATGCATACTAAAATCACAATGTGCTCTGAATTGGATATACATATATCCATACTCTTGTCTGGTCTGTTCGTCATCGCCGCCACACACAACCACTGTACCCTGGCTTATTAAACTAATTTCCACATGAGTAAGACTATCTAATTGGTCAATTAGACTTCCCTTCAACAAACCTGGTCTCTAAGATTGTTTTCCCTGGTTTTTAATACTCTGGATCGCTAAAATGAAGTAGTGAATAGGTAAGTTTTCACTCTGGTTTCTGGTGAGAGGTTTGACCCAGTGGGTCACTGAAATTTTGTGCTCATGTGAATAACCGAATTTTCGTAGCAAAATTCATTGGGGTCAATAATGACAAGAAGAAAAACTTTGTTTTCACTGATAGCTTCTACAACTGACCCAGCTAATGGATGAACTGGCAAGCATCCCACAGTAAATCCAGATATATAAAGTACCTACCTAGGGATCTAGCTACTAGGACAAAACACAATGGTTGTTTTGTGCATCGAGACGTCAATATATCATTTTCTGAAACATTGATTTAGAGTATAGGAGAGTGATATGGTGAATATGAACGCTATTTGACAATTCAAATCACCTACATATGATTGTAGCATGCAGTATATGTTAGTGTAGAATCAATGACACAATACGCTAACATTACTGTCAATTTCTGATCGACGATGCATGACATGTCCTCCTACATGATAGGATCAGTTCATAAAAACTATTTCTGTCTCCGCTAATCAAAAGTAGACTTAAGACTTAAGAAATTAAATTAAAGGACAAAAATCTCTTTAGAAATGAACTGAGGAGTAATTCATTCTGATAAGAAATCTGATATGGACACCTTGTACAACCATGTGTTTATTAAGGAGGCGATCCTTTTCAGCCTATCAATATTGTGTATCATTGGAAGCAACAACGTTCCAAATATAACAGAACCAAATATGACAAAATGACCTTGCCAGTTATGTACATCATACACAGAGCTAACTAATAGTTCCTATCATTTTCCGAAGAATGAATTCTTATCTTTGGTTGATTTGTTCTGCTCTATGATTAGGCAATTAATTTAGTTTATTGTTTATTCCAAATCAGACTGTTTTTTCTTCGAAAAGGAGGTTGAGGCTCCCAGCCTGTCCTCTGCATCAAAGAGGTGTATATGACTTATTATTTGGCCGCCACAAACAAAAAACCTCATCCCAGCCGCCCCATCACCCCGCCGCCGCCGGAGGAGGTCGTCCGACGGCGGACGGCGGCGGCGAGGCGTTCCTGCAGGTTCTTTTTCCCTGCCCTGGTGGTTTTCCCTATCTCTGGATCTTCCAAATCCTTGGCTGGCTCACGCCTCAGGAAGGTGATCGATCATCATCACGATGCACGCCGGCCGGGGGCAGATCAACCTGATCTTAGCAGCTGGATATGGCGCATCTGGCTGCTGATCCATCCTATATCTCCGTTGAAGCCAGACCAACGTGAGGTCTACCTCCATGTGGATCTGGCAGGTTGGAGGTTGTGAAGGACATGCATGCCAACGTGTGGTCTACAGATTGCAATTAACATCCAGGCCAACCGCTTGGAGGCGTCGTTGAAGCTGACCGCCGGCACGCCGCGCGTTGACACCTTCATGGCTATGCAGCGGCATCATTGTCGATCTGTTTGGTTGAAGGCGCACGCAGCGGCCACCATGTTCACTGCTATGCAACGCAACACGTTATGGTTGATTTGTTTGGCTCTAGGCTCCGGCGTGGCGCCACCATTCATTGATGCGGTTCTAGGCGACATGAAGCCCCACTTTTTCACCGCCATTGGGTACGTCTACTATGATTACCATGGTGAATTTGTGACTGAGGCCAATACGTCATGGGAGATGCTCAGATCTCTCTCGCACTAAGACGAGGATCTTTCTTATGCATCTCCATCTGGATTTGGCTCGATGTTGAGTTTCGGAAGGCCCCGCTGGCAAATGTAACAGTGCTCGTGTCTGGAGTTTGCTGGTTTGGGAGGTATTCGATCGTGCGCACCCATGTTTTTATTCCGACCGTTTGGTTCTGGAGGGAGCGACGCGAAGCTCTATTCTGTGTTGCCAGTAGATGACATTCTAGTCCATGGTGTATCAGAGACGGAGAATTTCTTGAAGGCCGGATTGAAGGACTAGCAGCGGATGATCGAATCATGGTGTTGTTGAGGGATTTTCTTGGTATTTTGGGTCTCGTAACAGCAGTATGCAAGTGGAGGCAGCAGCACAGGTGAAGTACAGAGTCTTATCTTTCAGGGTGAAAATCCAAGGTCTGGCCTTAATTGGTTGTGCCTGGCTATGGTTTTGTTGAAGGCATTGTTTTGAGAGCGAAGACTATCTCCAGGGTGAAAACCAAAGATCTTTTGATCGGGCGACGACGGTGCTTGTGCACTGTTCCCTTCTTGAAGGCGTCGCTTGTGGAGAGTATGGATTTCAGGTGTTGTCTTGGTGGTGGTTGTACTGTTGTTGCTAGAACTGGAGTACCTAGCGGGACTTCTTTTTCTTAGTTTTCCTTTTCTTTTTTGGCTGTGTGCATCCGTACTACCATTAGGGTGATGCGTTGTTGCAGAGGCTGGGTGTAATTGGTATCTACCGATATTAATATATTCCCTTTATCGAAAAAAAATGACTTTTTATTTAAATTTTATTCAACAAAGATCTCGCATGAACATACATTAAAACCTCGAAGCCACCACTCAACACTTACAAATCCAACAATGGGTGAAAAGATTTGCCATCAGGACTTTATGCCCTAACACCACAAAGAACGCCCCGCCAGCTAGGTATCGGGGGCATCACCGTGTCACCCTATGCCGAATCAGGAGCACACATCCGGTCTAGTAGACCCTTAGAGAGCGCCTCAAATACTCGCCTAAGACGCCGTCACCTCCATCTACCGCAGAGTCATTTTCAGGGAAGAGATCCGCATAACCCTCGCTAGACCTTCCATGGACACTACCACGCTCCCGCCCTGCATAAGTCCATCATATCACGTCCATCACCGAGGACACACGATGCCATGCCACTGAGACTCGCCTTCGTCAACGCGGTAGATGCACAACACTGTACCTCTTACCTCCACCATCCCGTAGTTGCTCCAAAAATGGTGCCCCATTAGGAAAAGAGACACCGAGCATGCTACAATCGTCCGAACCGACATACCCTAGGGTTTCCCCCGGAGCTACACAAGTGAGTAGACGATATCTGCCCCGACGATTTCCTCAACAAGGCAACGACACATTGACGCCACCATCGCCCGCCATCAAGGCTCGGTTCTCAGTCACGCCTCCACAACTCGTCACTGGGACTAGATGTGAGATCCGTCACAACCAGCCAGTCGACGATCTCGGGCGGAGGAGGAGGCCACCACCGCTATGTCAAGGGCAGCTGCTCTAGGCGTCGTCGTGCTGCGTGTGAATTGTGAAGCCTAGGATCACCTCCACGTGCTACCAACGGAGACGATGCGATGCAGCAGAAAGCTCCATGTGCAGCCCGTTTGGCACCGAACGATCCCGCGCCCATGTGGCTGCCTTCCGCGCCGCCTGCTGCAGTGATCCGCTGATCTTCTTTGGCCATCGTCACCCCTGCAGCACCACCATAAGTACACAGACAAAAGGTAGTATGATTTTTCCTTGCTGAATATTGTTATTGTCCTAAGGGTAATTACATATAGCATACTCATTGAGGACTGGATCACCAAGGAAGCTTGGACATTGCAGGAAAAAAGCCTTCTGTGTCGCGCATGAAGTCCAGTTGATGAATAAAGGTGTAAAATAACCGGGCGGGCACACATGTATTCATGGGTATTGAGCTGAATACCCATAAAATTTGGCCAAACCTTCAAATCATATGCTGCTCCCTCATGTCTGGATTAGTTCTTACAAAAACCTGACCATGTTGAGCTCAAGCATGTGGACGAGGTGGTGTAGTTCGTTAGGACGCAACCAAATAGACGACCAAGTTATCAACTGTTGCTAGCTTCACTTGTTTCTATAGATTTTTTTGGTGGCACGCTAATTCTGAATACCCATTATCAAAATCCTGGGCCCGCCCATGCCGTCGGGGCGACTAAGTCAAGCTTTATTATTTACACAGTATTGTGGTTGTGGGGCTTTTAGGTTAATTAGGGTCTTAACTTAGTCCAATGCAACCTTAGCATAGTTCTCATCCCTTCAGTATGATACTACACTGCTACAAGAATTGTCTGAATCAACAGGTATAAGTGCACAATTTCCTGCGACATGCACCGGGATCGCATCTGTTAACTGTCACAATACTCTAGTATAGTTAGTGAACAGAATCTTATAAAGAAACCGGGACCAAATCCTTGCGTGATCCAATTGTTCACCACATGTCACTGTTAGGCCTGTGGTTGTTAACAATTTTGGTGTGGATTGTGTCCAAGTTTCTACTTCAGTTGTGACTCCGCACGTATACTAGAAGCTAAATTAACAACCTAGGCTAGGATTGATCGCAATTTATACATCGATCTAGGTGCTTAAGACAGAGCAGTACTAAAACAATGCCTAGGCCTAGACATCCTCATGGTCAAAAGGCACACTGTTCTAATGGCAGATATGTAGAAAGCCATTAATATGATATGGTAATAATTTGGGTGAGTTGACAAAGACCGTTTCAAGATTTGGATGCTTCAGTCTGATCTGCTCTTCTTGCTGACATCGGGTACAAAACTGAATATTTTTGCTACTAAAAAATATATTTAATTACATTTTAAAAAAATTATATATTTGCGAGTGTCATGGGTTACAGATAAGACCTCAGATCAGATATATGTATACCCATTTGTCTAAATAGGGACAGGTTTTTGCTTCCTCTTCCGATATTTCAACTCGCAATGCATACATGGTCTCCGTGGTGTCATGGACCAGAAAACCTTGTGTGATCTCACTTGTTGCATAATCTAATCTAGTTAGTTAGGAGAAAGTGGACTATGCCACATCCATATATGTTGTATCTGTTTGACTTTGCTGCTGAGATTGACCCTGTTTTTATTAACCAATTTGTTTGAGAGCATGTCTGTGCTATTGGCAACATGAGCTGTTCATAAATAGCACGGAGAGAATCCACCCTGTTGTAAGAAAATGGTTGGAACCCTGAACCTCTGTGTCTGTGTCTGCACCTGAAAACAGGCACAAGCTATCTGCTGTCCAAAGCCCACAAGTAACAGTAGATGGAACTGAATCTGGTCTTGCACAGATTCTGTGATCTTCAGTAATATCATTTGTCTTGCAATAGTCGTTACCCGTTAACCGTTTGTGACAAGTCGCTTAATCTTGAGGACAGTAGTTTATGCATGTTTGTTTGTTAGACTCAAATCACTGGAATCTAGTGAAATGCCTCTACTAGTGACAAAAAAAAAGTTCAACTGAATTCACTACAGCAGTACCTCAGCACAAGCGTGTGCGCACTGCACGGATGAGAAACCTGGCACTCGCGAGCCACAAAAGATAGTTAAACTGCGCTGAGCCAATGAACAATGTGGCTTCACAATCTAGCCCTATAGAGACCAATCCCTAATTCTTTCCAGATCATATACAAAGACAATAGGCATGTAGCCAATTTAGCAGGCAGCAACTTGGCACATTCTCTAGTGGGTCAAAGGCATAGTTGAGAAGCATGGGAAAGCCACAGAGAAGTGGGCATGACAATGATGCAAACCCATGTCTGACTAGCAACAGTGCCTGGTTCCTACTGGGGCACATACACAAAAGTTTCTGTCCGAAACTTTGTAAAAGAAAACTAAAGGACGTTCCTTGTTGTCTGAACAATTATGCGCAGCTTGAGTAGTAAGTCAGCTGGTTTTAATTGGTCAATGAGGCAGGCACTCTTCCTAGCTTGTGTTGTCATTCTGACCAGTCACAAGCAGGACACAGAGACATAGAGACAGAGAGAGAGAGGCTTGTGCTGTGATCCAATCCAACATATGGATGATGCTGATTTATTTATCTAAGAGGGACAGATGGTGGCTTGCTAGAGCTACATAGGGCTGTGGCTTGCAAGATAGTTATGTTAGGCAGTGGTGATGGCACTTGTGTAAGCTTGCAAGTGAAGCTGAATTGACACATGAATGGTGCTGGCCATGGAGGGGGCCAGCAGGAGTGACAGGTTACTCCTCGTGAGGCCACCAAATAGAGCCGCGTCTTCATTCTGTGTCAATTATTGATAAAGCTTTGTGATGATTGCTGAATAATGCTAATGATCAGTTTGTTCTATATATGGTCAACAATCAGCAAACCGGACAAGGAAGAATTGGGAGGAAATGGAAAGAGAGGACGTTGCCGAGGATGGAAATTATATATGCTAAAAATGCCATGGATTGTTAGAACCAAAAACAATATTTGAACAAAAAATAAATGACGCCGTTGCCGGGGATCGAACCCGGGTCACCCGCGTGACAGGCGGGAATACTTACCACTATACTACAACGACTTTGATGCTTACTGTCTGCGCTGTTCGAATGTGAATTACGCCTTGCAGTGCAATGCAGGAGTAAATCGACTTTATGCCTTGCAGTGCGCCAGCAGCGTGCTTGGACGTGATTTCCACTTTCCCTGTTAACTATACTCTTTCTGATTACAAATTTACCGATTAACAAAAAAAAGAGAGCTCTGCTGACGATGTTATCACAGTTGTTGACAGTATGCAGTATAATTTACCGATCTTGCTAACAGACGAAGTTAAATTGACCATCACTTGCTTGTTAATGTGTCTTGGTGAAATAAAAATAGAGTGGAATGCGGGTCCTGCTTATGCCCGGGGATATTAGTACAAATTACTCCCTCCGTCTCAGTTCATAGGGCTTGCGCGTATTCCTAGATCGTAAATTTAGCAATGATAATATGAAATATATATTACAAAATATATATCATTAGAAAGTTTAGATGTTCTACTTTCTAATAATATAATTTTTGTATTATACAATTGATATTATGTTGGTCAAATTTAAAACCTAGGGATACGCGCAAGCCCTATGAACCGGGACGGAGGTAGTACACTGCATCAACCGATCTACAAATTGTACTTCCTGTACCTGTGCCTGAATCAGCTGTCCGCAAGCCCAAGTGGAACGCAGTCGAGTTGTTCCACCCTGGAGATCAGTAGTACTGCAATGATGTGTGGCAGTTCTATGACAGGCTGCAACCCTGGAGAAAATTCCATCTCTAGCTAATAATCACGGAGATGTTGCATCACCATCAATCCCAATCAGCGCAGTTGGAAATTCCGATGCTTCCGAATCCTAGGATGTTCGTCGTTTTTGACGGAATTACAAAAGGAAGTTCCAAATATATTGATATGAACCTAGCATATCAAGAGTTGTTCCAACCAAGTGCCAAACTTGTGTATATTGCCTATGCGTGTGGGGTATGCTACTATGAGCCTAGCAACAAAGCTATACGCCTTGCTCGTCCTCGGGTGTGCGGGGTCGCTTTGTTGTGAGTTGTAGACTTGTAGTGATGCTATTCCTTCTCTCTTCTTATGCTTAAATAGGATCAATATTACAGTAACGTTTAATGCAATGTGGTACAACGCCCATGCAATGGATGCTCTCATGCACGCAGTTCTATACTGACATGAGGTGCACATGGCATTCCTGACTGCTAATCTGCTATGTGCATCTCTCTCAAGTAACAGCTGATGGATGTTTTGATAATATAGTACAGTTCAAAAGCTTACGGTGTAGTTTCTTTAGAAGACCACATGAATATGCCATCCATTCATCTGTTTGCATCTTGCATCCCGTGATAGTTTGTGCATTTCACCTAACATATATGCGGAGTATTTTGGACATCGACTAGGGTTTTCCCCGCTCCGTTTAATATTAGAAGTAGCTCACCCCTGCCATGTTGCCTTTGTATTTGCCTTCTCCAAGACACCATTTGGTAAAAGCAGAACTAACTCATCAATTTGATGACAAAACGAGTAACCCTGTGGACTGCCCCCTTGCAACATGTCTTCCGTGTGGATCTGTTGACTGCCAAAACCCACCGGCGGGCAGCGGCCTTGTCAACACTGTAGAGCCGGGGGGAGCCTAGAGCTGCGGCTGGCTGAGACCCCTCCGAGCGACGGCCCGCAATGCTCTTCTGGTCACACGCGGCGTTGCGAAGTGCAAGGGCGTGCCACCTGACCTATACCCGGTCGTGAAGGTGATGAGATTGCCTCGCTTAGTTTCCCGCAGGGCATGCATGTAAACGTTAAATACGAGCCTCGATCGGCTCTCGAGTTATCCCGTGAATCGGCTCAAAGAGCCGATCCACCCATGATCCGTACGGGGTGTACGAATACTTGGTGGTCCTGCTTGATCAAGATGAAGCTAATGAGATCTACGACGATTTAGGGTTTTCACCACATAATCGGATCATCCTACTCTAGGTTGGGCCAGATGGCCACGCACGGTGCTCGTAAGCCGATCCTAAACAAGGCCAGAAAACCAACATGAAGTTGATCCTAGGAACATCCCGTTTAGGACTTGCGAACGCCACCCTACGTGCCACAGGATCCTCCCCCTTTGTAAGGCCAAACTATTGCGGATATTAAACTAATCCTTGTAGAACAAGGAGCAATCGTAACGGATCAGATCTACTAAATAATGATCAAGCGGGGTGCCGCCCCCACACCCGAGATAGGCGTGAGGACGGCTAGATATGCAAGGGTTGCACTACGTAAGCATGCTTAAACGAAGAACAATGCTAACCCTAACACATCTAATGATAACTACGTTGCTCGCCATCAAAAGCGCTTCGAGTACGAGCAACGCATGAACAACGTGGGGCTTGTGCTGCCTAGATCGCAAGATGCGATCTAGGCAGCATGTCGCTTACCCGATAGAAACCCTCGAGACGAAGGAGTTGGCGATGCGCCGAGATTGGTTTGTTTTTGGGGTTGAACGTGAGTTGTTGTTTATTCCATAAACCCTAGGTACATATTTATAGTCCAGGGACTTTCTAATGCGGGCGTGCACTAAACCGTACACGAGACAAACTCTAACTTTTAATCTAACATACAATCTACCATAAAGATACACGGGCAATTCAGCCCAATTCCTTCGTGTCAGGCCGCTCCAGGATTTTCCATACATACTCTTCCAAGCCCACCTTGATCGCGGCCCACCTCCTGATCGCGGTTAAATCCTGGTGATAACACATGCCCCCCTGGTTTTGGAAATGGAATTTCCAAAATCATTATGCTCTCGTCGGGTCACGTCGTGGCAGAGCCGAGCTGTTGCAGTATCCATCATCATTATGCCCTGTCTTCTCAGCTTCTCTGCAAAATTCGATAACCCCGGCGTCATCTCCTCGGGAACTTATACATTAAATCCTCACCAGGCTTCTCGTTATTTAACTGCGCCGATTGATTAGCTTCCTTCATCTCCTTCCTCTGTTCCAACCATCGGCACCCCAAAAAACCCTTCTGCGCCCCATGTCTTCTTCCTCCTCTGCCTCGTCGGGACTTTCCTTTGAATCCTCTTCCCCCGAACCGATGCCGGCACCGAGCCCACAAGAAGCTCATGCGGCCAACATCCGCCGCGCCATTGAGGCCGGGGAGGAGTCGGACCATGACTTCTCCATCCGGTCCGAGGACGACCCGGTCCTCTACGGACGGGGAGAGCGACCTCCGTTTCCTCGCCGGTGGGGAATCGGAGGAGGAGAGCGACGACGATCGCTTCTCCTGGGACGACTTCACCTCTTCCGAGGGGGTGATGGAGGAAGAGGAGGAGGAGGACGACGACGACGACGACTCCCTCGAGGGCTACCCACCAGCGAAGCGCCTTCGCATGTGGTGGGATGATGACAGCAGCGACGACGAAGACGGGGACGAAGCCCCCGTGGAGGGCTACGGGAGTAGCGACGAGGAGCCCATCGGCAGCAGTGCCGATGAGAGCTCGGATGATGACGATGAAGACAATGACGGCCCGTAGATAAGACCTCTCGTCATAGGGTCGGTAGTGGTAGATGGGGCAATGTATCCCCTCGTATTTCCTTTTGAGAGCAATTCGGCTCTTTATGTAAGAAATCCCGCCTATCAATGAAGCACTGTTCTCCACTTTGATTTTGCCGATTTCTTCTGAGTTTGATTGAGCCGATTCGCCTCTCCGCCAATGGGTAATAAGACGATAACAACGCATGAACTGTGCAATCTACCAGGCCTGTTGCCCCCCGAGTCTCAGCCAATGCAAAACAGAGACGAGGAATACGCGCATGAACTGTGTAGACCCGGGCCTGATCGTGTGCGGGGAAGCTCCTTATGCGGCGTCAGCCGATTTGAACACAAATCGGCTTCTCTGAGCGGAAAGCATTCAAGGTGAGCTGCCCCCGAGCTCTTACTCGAGGCGAGAACCGCCGATCCTCTTTCTTCCTCCGACGACCGATAACTAGCCCCACGATTGGAAATCCCGGATTTGGTGAAGGCTTGATAATCCTCGCACAACTAGAGTCGATGGCTACGCATCGGCTGTTTCTTGATTCTTGACATGCTGCTCCTGACATTGTCCTTGAAGAAATTTCCCTTGAGTCGATGGCCCTGCATCGGCTTTCATGTCCTTAAGTCGATGCCTGCTGCATCGGCTGTGTTCGAAAATTTTCGAATTTTCATTTTTTTTTTTTTTACGGCCGACCTGTGCATCGGCCCCCATATTCCAATACCCATCAACAAAAGATGAGATGCTTCTGTTGTATACCCTCATATTTCCATATACCTGGGTGCCCCCCCGAGCCGATTCTGTCAAGAAAATTGATGGTATCGGCTCTGTTGGACAACATGTTGAACCCAGGCAGAAAGGTAGGTGAGGATAATTTTGGCCGATTGCTGGAATCGGCCTCCACGTTGCTTGTTCGTTGAAGGTTTTGTAAGTTCCCTTCGTAAATTTTTTGGGGCCGATCACACGGATCAGCCTCTCCTGGTTTACCCATTGGTTTGATCTTGCTACTTGGTCGAGCCTGGATGAAACCAACCCAACCTCCGACTTGATGCGCTCGCTCGTCGTCCACCTTGTGTGCTCCGTAGAGTCGTGGAGCGCTACGCTCCGTCGGCAAGACGAGTACCATGTTTGTGCCGGCCCGATGTCTCATCATCGGCTTTCCTCCGTTTAGGGCGCCACTCCATTTTCCGTGGACGACCCTCTTCATCCAGGGTTCGCCGAACCTTTGCGGCCGAATCGAGCCGTGCCTTTCTTAGCGTATGCGGTACAACCTTTCGGCTTCCTCCGAGGCCGCGCAATCGCCGAACCCTGCGCTTCCGGGAACGGCTGAGTCCGTCGTGGCACCACCTTGGCCGGTGGTACCTGTCTTCTTCCACTTCTCCCTCGTCTTCCGAATCTTCAAGATCTGCCCAACGAGGTGACTCAGCCGCGTTTGCTTTGTGGTGGGAGAGGCCCTAAGCGCTCGAACACAGACACGTTGGCTGCCTCCTTCTTTTTCTGATTGCATTCTGGGCAATTGCCGATTGTGGGCAATCGGCTCATTCCTGAATCCCAGCAGTGTCTGAAGAAGGGGCAGTCCCACCGGGCGTGCCAGAATGTGTTGACTGCCAAAACCCACCGGCGGGCAGCGGCCTTGTCAACACTGTAGAGCCGGGGGGAGCCTAGAGCTGCGGCTGGCTGAGACCCCTCCGAGCGACGGCCCGCAATGCTCTTCTGGTCACACGCGGCGTTGCGAAGTGCAAGGGCGTGCCACCCGACCTATACCCGGTCGGAAGGTGATGAGATTGCCTCGCTTAGTTTCTCGCGGGGCATGCATGTAAACGTTAAATACGAGCCTCGATCGGCTCTCGGGTTATCCCGTGAATCGGCTCAAAGAGCCGATCCACCCATGATCCGTACGGGGTGTACGAATACTTGGTGGTCCTGCTTGATCAAGATGAAGCTAATGAGATCTACGACGATTTAGGGTTTTCACCACATAATCGGATCATCCTACTCTAGGTTGGGCCGGATGGCCACGCACGGTGCTCGTAAGCCGATCCTAAACAAGGCCGGAAAACCAACATGAAGTTGATCCTAGGAACATCCCGTTTAGGACTTGCGAACGCCACCCTACGTGCCACAGGATCCTCCCCCTTTGTAAGGCCAAACTATTGCGAGATATTAAACTAATCCTTGTAGAATAAGGAGCAATCGTAACGGATCAGATCTACTAAATAATGATCAAGCGGGTGCCGCCCCCACACCTGAGATAGGCGTGAGGACGGCTAGATATGCAAGGGTTGCACTACGTAAGCATGCTTAAACGAAGAACAATGCTAACCCTAACACATCTAATGATAACTACGTTGCTTGCCATCAAAAGCGCTTCGATACGAGCAACGCATGAACAACGTGGGGCTTGTGCTGCCTAGATCGCAAGATGCGATCTAGGCAGCATGTCGCTTACCCGATAGAAACCCTCGAGACGAAGGAGTTGGCGATGCGCCGAGATTGGTTTGTTTTTGGGGTTGAACGTGAGTTGTTGTTTATTCCATAAACCCTAGGTACATATTTATAGTCCAGGGGACTTTCTA
Organism: Lolium rigidum; assembly: GCF_022539505.1. NCBI lineage: Eukaryota > Viridiplantae > Streptophyta > Magnoliopsida > Poales > Poaceae > Lolium > Lolium rigidum. The sequence goes on along the minus strand of NC_061508.1, from coordinate 11,919,091 downwards.
ATGCGGGCGTGCACTAAACCGTACACGAGACAAACTCTAACTTTTAATCTAACATACAATCTACCATAAAGATACACGGGCAATTCAGCCCAATTCCTTCGTGTCAGGCCGCTCCAGGATTTTCCATACATACTCTTCCAAGCCCACCTTGATCGCGGCCCACCTCCTGATCGCGGTTAAATCCTGGTGATAACAGGATCTAAAAAGAACATGGCAACCGGGTGGCGTGTGCGAAATTTCACCTATGGAAGGATGGTTTAATGTGTTCTATGCCTAATGTTTTCGATCCACCAATACAGCATGCCAAGGCATATAAAGGATTAGGGGACCATCCATAGGAAAAGAATCCTCCAAAATTTCTATTAAATTTCTTCGATCCAAATAATCATCAGCGCCAGTTCCATGAAGGTGCCCTACAGAAGTGTCCTGTGGAGAATCAGCATGTTCATGTTCGATGTTAATTCATGAAGAAATACAGATCAATATAGTCACAAATCCTGATGCTTCCAAATCCCGGGATTTCTATCGGTTTTGGGTCTCGATGGCATAGCAAAAGCAGCTCCAACTAATTAAAAAATTTGCATACGTGGTGTATGTTGATACGAATCTAGCATATCAAAAGTTTTTCCTACTAACTGCAAAGGTACATCGTGTAATGCTGGTATGAACCTAGCAATGACTAAGTTTTATACCTTGCTCGGCCTCAAGTTTGCAGGATGGCTTTTTGTTGAGTTATGATCATGTTATACCAGGTAGTGCAACAACCGTGTTATTGATGCTTTCATGTATGCAGGCCAATACAGCCATAATGAGCACATGCATATTCATGTACAATTCTGATCGTCCCTTCATATGCAGTAGCTCGATGATAAATGCTTTGATCATATCAATTCAAGCTTACGCTGAAGTTTCTTTAGTGGACCAAGACATGATAAAGCCTTTGCATTCACTGTCCCAAAGTCACTTTATTTGTAAAAGCTCTAGTAATTCTTGACACGGGGAATTAGTATGTGCAGCCATCTAATCGCTTCACAACCTCATCAACTGTGCCACAAAATAAGAACCTTATATGTCCTACGCTGCAAGAATCCACTGCAAATGGAATGGCCAAGCAGAGCCAGGGCCATTGCTGAAGAACACAGCACCAACGGACCAACACACCGCCAGCAATATTATTACATCACCCTTCCACAACTTAACCAAAGTAAAATGTCCTATCCCAGCAATTCTACCTCGTAACCATTCTGAACATATAAACCCCCAGAATACAATGTGACCACCAGCAAATATCCCCGTTCTACCGACCGAGGGGGGAAAAACCTAGGCTGTGAAAGTTCATGTATGGAAGGATGGTTTGATGTTTTCCACTATATCTATGTTTCTGACACACCATTACAACATGTCGAGCGAGGCACAAAAAGGAACATGGGATGACGATCAGCGGATGGGTGTGTATGAGTTCCCTCCAGACGAACCGGAACCCTTTTGTTGTTCTTCAGATGTCATCTTCTCCTTCGTCATCGTGCCGACGTCGGTGGCGGCCTTGGCCACCTTGCTGAACGCGCTGGTGACCCACGACGCGCTGGTGAAGACGTACCGGTTCTTCATGATGGCAGATCCCGCAGTGCTCACCGTCTGCTCGGCTGCCGCCAGCGCAGACTTGGTCTTGTCGGATACCTGGAACTTCTGGTCCATCTCCTTGACCTTCTCGTTCACCACGGAGGTGCCCATGGTGAACTTCTCGCTAAGCCCAATCTTCTTGTCAATGGAGGCTACCTTGGCACCAGCGGTGGATGTGAAGCCAAGCTTGTCGTCAAAAGCTTTCGCCTTGCCAACGGCGTCTTTGCCCAGGGTGAAACCCCTAGCGAGCATAGTGCTGACAACATCTTCAGCTTTGTGGACCACATTGTCACCACCGACTGGTACTCTTGTTCCACTCATCTGTGAACAGAATGAAACATTCAGTTCATATTGTCGGCAAGATTAAATAAAATACTGAAATTGTGTTGCATCCAGTAACATAAACAAAGTTCTGGTGCATGAACACCAGCACACTTCACATTACATGACTTCGGAAATTTGGAGTATCTGACAGCCAAATAGATAAATAAATGCATAGAACACTAGTAATAAGAGAGCTTAATTATAATCAAAGCAGGACGTCTGAGCACCATTTCAGTTTAGTTTAGCACTGATAGGATACGAAAAATCTCACGGGTCCTAATTGTCATTTGTCAACAAGACCTAGGCATGAATCACGGTAAAACAATTGATAATTTATGTTCAAGAAATAGGAATATGCAGTACATGACCTTGAACAATCAATGGTATGGTTTCAGAAAAATTACATTAAAACAAAAATATCCCCTTGTCCATATACATGCATCCAGAATTATCATATGTGTCATGTTCAATTCAGTACACAACATACTAAACGAATCGAACAGTTAAGCACAGGAAACTGAGGCATCACATACCTGTGGAGCAGAGGCAGTAGGGGGTGGTTGATATTCTGGAGCAGGCGCGATCATAACAGAAAGATCAACTATTGTCGCCCCCTGTTACAACGAGACAAAATGTCTTCTCAGAAATAGGCTTTCTAAGAGACATACTGTGCTTAAAATATCCCAGCTTTGCTTCTTCTTTTTTTGCAACCATTGAGGAGAAATCTTTAGGTGATTTATCTACATCCGGATTACCAAGTAATAAAAGAATCGTGTACTTGCAAGAGGTGACATAAGCAGGGCTTTAGGAAACACCATTGAGCAGAAAGTGTTAGGTGATTTATCAACATCTGGATTTGCAAGTAAGAAGCGAATTATATATTTACATGGGGTGATATAATCAGGACATTAGGCACCAAGACCAATCAAACTTAGAGATGAAAAGCATAGAAAACAAGATATGCCATCTGAATAAGCACTTGGCATATACATGTCCCAATGAAAGAAGCAAAAGTTTTGTTGAGAGCTAATGATTAAAGAATGATGAACAGTTAAAGGACACAAAATTATAACCATTCAACTGAAATACCGAATCATACAACAGCCTTAAATTGCTCACCGAGAGAAGAAGGGCAGTCTCTGCTCCTTGGGCATCTTTAAAAGTAACATATGCAACTTGAGACCACTCATCACCACTGTCAAGAGAGAGAAAAAAACATGCAAACTAAAATCTGAGAACGACAGTCAAAGGCCAATCTGTAGAAGTAAAGAAGTATGATCCTGTTGTGTACACATTCAAAATTGACAAACCTTTGCATATCTACATGTTCAATGTCTCCTGAAAAGGAAAAGAACTCCTTGATGTCTTGCACAGTTGCACTGAGGGAAACATTGGTGACCTTCACAGTCCTCACCTGGAAACATTATAAGCTTCAGAAGGAGTGCAAAGGAAAATAAAAAAGGGAAGCAAAAATAAGCAAATGTAGATCGGTGCATAAGGAAATGCAGAATCAAGCAAAGGATTTCAAAAGCTGATCATGTAAATGGGAGTCAAACAAATTAATCTTGGGTTTTCCTCATATAATCACAAATTGTAGATCGGGCATTTGAATTAAATGAGAAGCAGCACCCCCTTACATGGAGAAGCTTATGCCATGTGCCAATGATTTTTATAGCCTGCAAGTTAAGCCTATTAAATATCTAAAGTTCGAAGTGTTCTCCATTTTATGGGTCTTAACTCTTAAGCACTCTTGCAAACTTAAGCTCAGCGAGCCACCTCAATCAGCATGATCCTCTGCATGGAAGTAACAAAACTCAACAGCAATCATTTGGCTGTTTTTCCCATAACTCATGTATGCTTGCTATGCTAAGAAAATTATGGATCTCAAACTAACTCGTATAAGCTAGCTATTTTCCCCCAACTAATATATAAACATCAACTTATATCAAACGACTTGCAGGTTACCTGGCATAACCCAACAAACTAGCTATTCAAAACAAGCAAAAGGCAGCCAGAACTCCGAGGCTAAACAAGCATTTTCTTGGCCCAGATACCGCAAAGCACTGATCGCTAGCAAGCAGCGTTAATGGCTCATCATCCCGTAAGCATGATTCCGAACAGTATCGGTCACGGAAAAGGCATGATTCCGCATATCCCCGAATAAACTATACTCCAGAGCTGGTTGTTGCGACAACCAATCACAGATAAAAAAAAAATCAGCTATCATAGGCCACAGATACCACCTAGCACAAATCACAGCCATCAGGCAGTATAACAAGTTCATGAGTATTGGCATGTTTCGAGAAACCCCCTCGACCTATCTCGCAGCATCGATGGGCATACAAGCTTAATTAACCAGCTACGATCCCGAGCCCCAACCCGAATCGAGGCACGCGCGTCGAAGCTCCAACGATGCTACGCACTCTAATCCCAGCAATCGCACCCCACGAATCGACCAAACCCTAACCCTAGCCACCAACACGAAGCTGGCCCCGCGAGCGGCTGTGAGGCGCGGGCGCTGCCGGAACCGCCGCCGCCCCGGCACGGCCAGATCCAGCACCGGAAGGAATATGTAGACGGCGAGGCGGGGAGAGGGGAAGCGCGGGACTCACCGGCCCCGTGACCGGCACCTCGACCGGAGCAGTCGTCGTCGCCGCCGCCATCGCGCGAGCAGCGGTAGCAGAGGTGGTGGTCGGAAGATTTCGCGGCGGCGATTAGGGCGGCGGATTCGCGCTGGTGCTGCTAGCGTGGAAGGGAGGGAGACGACCTTGGAGTAGTAGCAGAGTAGTGGGGAAGAGAGAGGGCTATGGATTTTTGTATGGAGCACGCTGAGCGTCCCCCGGGGGATTAGATTTCTAATCCTCCGGGTGGACAGCCGTTAGATTAGCTCGATTGGACCGTCCAGATCATGACACGTGTTACAGTATACCTCATTCCCACTTTTGCTACCATAATGTACCAAAGTAGCAAAAAACGGTTCGTTTGTAGCAAAATCAACACAATTGTAGCAAAACACGGTTCACCCAAAATACAGACAGATCTCGTCGGAGACTCGCCGGAGACCTCGTCGGAGACGATGTAGCAAAAATGTTGTACTATTGTAGCAAAAAAAATCGTGTATTGTAGCAAAGTTCGAGACATCACCGGAGATGTCGTCGGAGACGTCGCCGGAAACCTCGTCGGAGATATCGCCGGAAACCTCGCCGGAGAATTGGTAGCAAAAAATATATGCTATGGTAGCAAGAAACCACAAATATTGTAGCAAATTTATTTTTCTATTGTAGCAAACCATATCTGCCTGGACCGGTGCTCGCTAGTTAGGGCGGCGGGGATGCTGGTCGGCGCTCGGGACTGCGGCGTCCCGCGGAAGAGCGCGAAGTCGTCGGCGATCTCCTCCTTGGAGAGGACGACGGAGAACCCGCGATTGCTGCTGGTCTCCGGATGGCGCGCGGGCTCCGCCGCGGCGGCAGTATCGGGCACGTCGAAGGCGCGCGGGGCGACGGTGGCGGAGCGGCGGGTGCGGAGGTTCCAGGGCCGCTGCTGGGTCGCGGCGGCGGTGGCGCCGGCGGGAGGGCGGGCGTTCTCCTTGTCCGGGGACGGGGTGTCCGGGCGGCTCCATGGCTGGCTGTGGGAGCGAGGAGAAGCTCGGGACTGCGGCGCTCGGGATTGTTTCCATGGCTGCGGTGGGGAACGAAAGACCGAGAGGATGAGGGCGTGGACGAGGTCGTGGTGGACCCCACAATGGGCACGTGTCGACGCCAGGAGGAGGAGGATTAGAACGATAATCCCCCGGGGGTTTCCAAGCGTTTTCCTTTTTGTATGGGATGGCATTGACTACTTGGGAGCTAAGGCAAAAAGTGAGAGGACACATAACAAACGACCAAAAAATATTTTTCTTCCTATCAAAATATTATTTTTATTTTTTTTAAATTTTTGGTTTGTTCATTTTAAAATACTTGGTACAATATATAGACACGAGGTCTACCAAAAAATTGAAGTCACGGAGAGAGTGTGAGCCATGATATATTTGATTCTTCGCGTGCAAGTAAGCACACCTAAGATAAGCTCTGATAAGCATCTAGAATAACGAAATAGTTTATAGGGAAACAAATTGATGAGGACTAAGGGAGAGGCCTTGGGACTTGCTCCTTAAGCAATTAGCGTGTACTAGTATTTTATATTTTGTTGATGTTTACTAATTATTACTACTTTTTTTCTAGTTCTTTCAAACGCAGGATGATAACCTCAAAGGGTCGTGGTTTTTTTTCTACCAATGGGGCCTTTCCTTAGTATTGACCCGACTTAGCTCACTCTTTCTAGAAGGATTGTCTCGTCTTCTTCTTTTGGCTTAAGCACCATTAGAGTCACAGCCATATCTTCTATCCTGAAAAACTTCTAAGGGACGTTTGATTCATAGGATTTTCATATAAACTGTTTAGGATTTAGATTCTATAGGAAAATTTCTTACATAAGTTGGTTCATTCATAGGAACATATCCCATTGAAACTAATCCTATAGAAATCTTATAGCGTAAATCCTATAGAAAAAAAAATATAAGCTCATACCTCATGGAAAATTCCTTTACTACAATCAAACACACTTCATCTTCACATAAGATTCAAGTATGCATGATATGTAATCCTATGCATTTCCTATCATATGAATCAAAGGAGCCTCAATATTTCACTTAGTAAATTGATTAAAAAAAGTTCGAAAAATATATAATGTACTTGTATTCTCTTCTTTCGATCTCACAAAAAGCTAAATATGAGATTTTGGATGATTTAAAGGTTTGATTCCTAGAAAGAAGCCGGGGTTAATTCCATCCTTTGGACCGTCAATTCAGACTATAATAAGAACCAATGTCCATACAAAACACTGTTTCAAGTGAAAGGTGTTTTACTGGATGCTGGCCAAAACCCAACAAGACAACAAAGTAGAGCTGAAATATTGCTCTCCTTTCTCGAAGGAGACGTGATCATGATTTCATTAGGGAACTTGGTTCAATAAACTATAGAGTTGCAATTCAATATGATTGATTCAATGCATCATCAGAAACCCTGACCGATGACCACAACCTATCATACATCCAAATATCTTCTACAGATACACTCCAAAATAAGCTGCCCATGCGAGTGTTTTGATTTTAAATACACCTAATATATCTTGAAGGCCAACATGTGTAGTGCAAAGCTTGAGGAACTTGAGGAGGACGTGATGTGCCTACGCGGTACAGGAGGATATCGAGGAGGAGAAGGTAGCGGTTAATGCCAGACATAATAGAAGGTATTTCATGCGTGTAGTATTCAGGTGGCATGGTATCCAACCGGATCAGTCCAACATCACATCTTCACTTTATACTAAGTATCCCCTTCACTTCTTACGAAGTGTTCCCTTTCTAACATATCCAATTCTTAAGCTAACCTCCTTTTTTTCTTGCATTCTTTTCACTAAAATAGTTGTGTGAGAGGTGTGGAGCCTCGGTGATTGGGGAGCATGGAGAACCCCAAACAAATAGTAGTTGTGCATAAATTCTTAGTTGTGCGGGATATGGTTGATGAGAACATTTATATCATATTAACTACAAATGTTGTTTTTTATCTTGAAAAGTTCATCGGCATCTTTTTGGAAATATATCATAGAGCAATTATAATGTATTTCCTAATGTATACATAAAATTAAATAAGTAGTCTTTGTATGAACATTTATATGTGTCGTTGAATATGACATTCGGTTGTGGAACTATGTTTTCATTTTGTTCATTCTGGATTGTCCTTAGTGTTGGAGACACAAATTAGACTAAGATGCAAGTTGCCTGATAAATAGGCTCCCCTTGTCATGGGTGTATGGTGATGTCAATTTGGCTTACTCAGCTAAAGAGTTTAAGGAGTTGAACTTACCCATATTAAGATACAACGACAAGTCGTCTCTTATATGTCTCAATCAATGGAATATTGGAATCCTTAGACCTAAGGTTACCTGCACATAGGGCCACTTGACAATTATAAACGTGAAGCTCGGGCCGGCTGAGAATAAAGTTGCATGATATGAATAACCAATATAAAATTTTACCCCTCCGACTGAAGAAAGAGACTTGAACAATGGAACTGCAACCAAAAAAGATACAACATAAGTATCTATCTTATTGTTTACCCTTTAATTATTTTTTGGTACAGGTCTGGAGGGTGAAATCCAAGCTTTCTAAGATGCCTCAATTGCTTACGGTACATACTTGCACTAATTTCATATCTTGAACAAATTTCATATCTTATGAATGAGCAACAAGAGAAGCTTCCATACCGTCTCTTTTTAATATACCTGTCGTGACACACAGCTAGTTATTAATAGCCAAGTCCGCTTTAACCTTCGTCATGATAACTTACTAATGTAATTCATGTATTATTACTAACTATAGTGATTAAGCTGCAAAAGAACTTTTATAATCCACGTAGTTTTGAAATATTGTGCGCATTGGTGTGTGGGTGAGGGGAATGGGGGAACAAGATGCCAGACAAAAACACCCAACAATATCATAAATTACTTGCATGCCGGACAAAACCCCCAACAATACATAAAAATAACTGAATTGTTATGCACATAATAAAAAAATTGCCCCCAAAAGGAGGCAAGCTCCTGATATCATTGGAAATTGTTCTGGGTCATTACAAGGTCAGAATCCAACATGCATACCTTCCAAAACCATTCTACCAATAAACTGGCCAAAAATAAGCTGACCATGCGAGGATTTGAGGTTTTGATGCCGTGCAAAAGCTCCTGGTCTCATGTGCCCCGTCCGAGAAGAAGCACTTCCTTACTCTACCTTTAGTCCACTATAATGGGCTTGTCTGCGGTGGTACCCTTGGAGATGATCTCCTCCGGTAGGCCGCCGCGGAGTATCTGCATATGGAACACCACCTCCTCTTTGGTGCTAGTCACCAGCTCGAAGACACAAGCGTCATTGACCTGCAGCTGGTTGTCGACAGCGAAGTCCATCCAATCTGCATCAAGCTTTTTCACCTTCAGGTCACCGCGGTAGCTCATGGGCCATGACTTCCCACGGCAGATGAGGGTGGCGGCTGTGCACGCCTTGGAGAGGTGCTTGTGGAAGCGACCTGGAATGCACTGGACAGAAAGGAACATGGTAATGATACTTACGAGCCATTCTTGCTAACTATTGAGGTTTTGGAGAAATTGGGGTTGCCTCCTACCAGCTGAAACTTCTTCTGAACTTGTGATCTGGACAGGATGATGGTGAAGAAGGGGTGGTCGCCGGAGAGTGGTGTGGTCTCCAAATCATCAGCAGCTTCAGGAGCTGGCAACGGTGAGTCTTCACAGGGCCCTGTTTTGATGAGGTGCACATCCGGCGGTGGCTCTGATGGACATGCAGCTGTGTCTATCTGACAAGATCAATGCAAACAACTGGTCACCATAAATGACAACTCTACAAATTTGGTAACCCAGCTCTTCTGTCATGTATTTATAAAAAGAACTAAACATTTCTATTCCTCTGTACAAGTGGAAAAGCTTTGCAACTTATCGAAATCTGCAAGACATACATCCTCATTTCAGCCAAGACAGCGATTAAAGGAAAAGAGCACTGCTTGTTCAACTTCACATGATTTCCTAAAATGTTCTACCAAATCATCTCTTGCACAAATCGCAAAAACATACATAATTTCTAACAGCACAAATTAATGATGCCAGGGAAGGTCAGAAATACTAAAAGAGATCCTTACTGGACACATTCAGTTAAACAAAAAAAATTGAGGAAGCAGATAACTAGAACCTGAGCAGGCAAGGAAGACGTCTCTTGTATATCTGTCAATTGCATGTAGCCGAGTCAATCTCATGAACTATGATATAATTTGCAAAATCAAGAAGTGGCAAGGAAAAATAAAAATCTGAAGTTAATGAGCAACATTATAATAGGAACCTCTTTTTTGGCGGGAGACATTAAAAGAGAAATCTATGTTAGATAAATGGTCAAAGTATTTCGAAACAAAAAAAGTTTTAAAAAAGGTATTATGAAACGAAAAAATATGATCTGATACATGACAATACACCTAATCAGGTTTTCTGCCTTTTGAATTATAAAATAATTATAGTGCCACTTGTGTTCCCTAATTATCTCTAATGAGAAAGGTCATAGATCCAAGGAGTAAATTTGAAAACACTTTTTGTGTTTTTGACTTCAGCTTGCTGCCTTCGTGCTATATGTATGTGTATATATCCATATGACTATATGGCAAAAGAGTTATCAGTCTGTAATAGAACGATAAAATGATGGGCAGCATGGAAACCCATTTCTTAAGACATAATATAAACAAAAGAGATGGATCAAAAATCAGTTAATAAACATGGTAAAATCACTTACATAAGTAATCGTTCATGGAAAGGAATAAGAATCCCGAAACTATGAGAGAGCATACAACCATTGAAAATTGTCACTCCGGCAAGTAAAAGCATTTAGTGAAGCATTTACGAACAATGAGCAAGCACAACACGTACATGGGTAAAAACATATGTGGATCTCCAAAATTGACGGACAAACAACTTTTCTTTTCTGACATGTTGCCAACTAACAAGAATTGATGTTAATTAAAGTGTGTCATGAGAGTAGTGGACGATAGTAAGAACAATAACTTTCTACTACGTACAAAATTTCAAGCTATAAAATAATTCGATCCCGTACCGGATGATTCCGTACAGCTCAAGTGCACAACTGGTTCACATCGGACACCTTCCTGCAAGAGAGCGTATGATTAGGCTACAGAGGTATGTAGTCCCACGGTTACATTATCTTTTCATGGAAGAAGTAGCTGCTACTTTGCCACTGAATAAGTAGCAGGTTCGGAGTGTATGTGCTCTGTGTTTTAGCAGAAAGAGGAAAGGTGGGTAGTAGGGCATAAGGGTATATATCTTGTACTACTTTGGGTTGTTTATTTTTTCAGTGATATCGCTGTTGCTGTGCTACTTTAGCACTCTTGGAAAGTAGCAGCACTTGAAGTTCAAGTCTTGAACCAACCGGTCTGGAATGGCAGTGGCTTGCAGGCATTCGGTCGAACAGAAGCCAGGCAGACCAAATCCCACACCGGAGAAAACTAGGCCGCGGCCAGGAAATGGAGAGAAAGAACCACTCACCGTCTGCTCGCCTTGGCCCGGTGGCAGGTGCTGCGAGGAGGACGACGGCGGGGGCGGTGCCGAGAGCGCAGCAGCAGCTTGGCGGCGCTCGAGCTCGCGGCGGATGGCGAGGAGCCTCAGGCGGTATATCCTGCCGCCGTCGGGGAGGCGGGAGGCGATGCCCCCGTCGACGCCCTGCTGCATGCGCTGCAGCGTCCCCTGCAGCGCCTGGTCCGGGAGCTCGCGCAGGTCGTCGTCGCCACCGCCACCGCCGCCGCCGATGACCCCCGCGTCTCCGTCCGCCGCAACTTCGCCGCCGAGGAGCGGCTCAGTCGAAGCCGCGGCCGCGGCCATGGTGTTGAGCCACTGAGGCAGGCGAGGTGCTGCCCGGGTTTGAAGTCGGGTGGGAGAGGAAGAAGGCGGAGAGACGGAGAGAAGATGAGAGAAGGAGAGTGGTGGGGACGTGTCACTTCCAAAGAAATTTACGGTGCTACTATTCCGTTTATATTAGCAGAAATAAAATGGCAGCATGCCAGCACCTCACCATGCGGTGGCAGCACAAAAGTTAAGATTTGCATCTTGAGATTCAGATGCACTCTACGAAACAGCAACACAAAAATGCATCGCTATCCATTCTCAACAGCAAATACATCTCAAATCTGACCAAATAAAACATAGATACCAATACCATACAAGATGCATCACGAAAAATTATGCACAAAATGCATCTCGGACAAAACAGTCTGTATCGCTGGGGGTCTGGACTCTGCAACGCTGCGGTCTGCATGGTGGTTGGCGACGGGCAACGAGTTCGATCGTGTGGCAGGGGCGCTTCTGGGCCATCTGGCCGCCAGCGCCCATGGTCCGAGATGCAGCGGGGTCGGTTCGGTCGGTGGAGCCGTGGAGGCGAGGTGGTGCGGAGGGGCGCGACGGCCGCAGAGCTAGGCCTTGTGGCTGCTAGCGCCCGTGGTCTGAGAGGTAGGCGGGATCAGACCGGCGAGTGTAGTTGGCGACAACTGGGTAGGAGATGTGCGGCGAGGCGTCACCTGTGTGTCTAACTCGAGGGGAAACAAGCGAGAGAATAGGGAAATGAACGGGGTTGCAACGCTGCATGTGGAAAATGAATTGACGTGTGGGAAGAAGCTCGGTCTTTTGGGTCGTATCGGTTTCCATCTGGCCACAACCAAACAGAGTAATAAAATTACGGTCACCTGATATTCAAGACCGAGCTATAACCGAAGACCTAATTTTACGGTTGTTTAGGGTTCAGTCCGATTTTTTCGGTCTTCGGGTTTGGTTTTTTGTGCCCGCCCAGACGTACCACGAAGCAGGGGCGTACCCAGGTTGTGCTACCAGGTGTCACAGGACACCGGGTAAAGTTTCATTTCTTTGCTAAATTCTATAAGTTTGTGGCATATGACACCCCCAGCTCTAACTGATAATCATGTGTGACTCATAAGAGGACACCTGGTTGGTTTTACTCTAGGTCCGCCCCTGCCACGAAGCAATCCAACAAGCAAATCTGAGTTACTATTCATGTTGCAGCTCATGCTGGCATGAATTACGATATAATCGTCTATGAGTTCACTGAGAATTAGCAATACCATCAAAATAATGTGCAGACGACATAACGATGATCACGTTCCGTAAATCCCATCAAAAGAAAATACCAATAGGGGGAGGACATGGGCGCGAAAGGGACAAGCACGTGAAACTGCCAAGAGCTGCGGCCATTGAGCATATGTGGTGGCCGGAGGCATTAAGATGGCTTGTGGAGGAACTACATGACATTGTACGAGTTGACAGGTTGGAACCATGCGTGCCCTTCCCGATACCGCTTATTCTCAAGCGAACTTATATTTCAGAGCGACATGGGTGTTGATCATCCATAAGCTTGAAACATACATAAAACCTATTTGATTGCTGATCATTGATGTCTACGGGAGCTTCTATTCTTGTAGACAGTGTTGGGTCTCCAAGAGCAGAGGTTTGTAGAACAGCAGCAAGTTTCCCTTAAGTGGATTACCCAAGGTTTATCGATCTCAGGGAGGAAGAGGTCAAAGATATCCCTCTCATGCAACCCTGCAACCACAAAGCAAGAAGTCTCTTGTGTCCCCAACACACCTAATAGGTGCACTAGTTCGACGAAGAGATAGTGAAATACAGGTGGTATGAATAAGTAGTAGCAACGGCACCAGAACAGTGCTTTGCCCAGGACAGTAAACAAGCAGTAGTAGCGTAGCAGTAGTAACGCAGTAAAACAGTAAACAAGCAGCGATAGCAGTATTTAGGAACAAGGCCTAGGGATTACACTTTCACTAGTGGACACTCTCAACATTGATCACATAACAGAATAGATAAATGCATACTCTACACTTTTGTTGGATGATGAACACATTGCGTAGGATTACAAGAACCCTCAATGCCGGAGTTAACAAGCTCCACAATAATGCTCATATTTTAGTAACCTTTAGTGTAAGATAGATCAAAAGACTAAACCAAGTACTAGCATAGCATGCACACTGTAGCCTTCATGCATATGTAGGAGGAATAGATCACATCAATATTATCATAGCAATAGTTAACTTCGCAATCTACAAGAGATCATGATCATAGCATAAACCAAGAACCACACGGTGCACACACTAGTCACCTTTGCACACGTGCGGGAGGAATAAAACTACTTTAATAACATCACTAGAGTAGCACATAGAATAGTAGTGATACAAAACTCATATGAATCTCAGTCATGTAAAGCAGCTCATGAGATTATTGTATTGAGGTACATGGGAGAGAGATGAACCACATAGCTACAGCGGAGCCCTCAGCCTCGGGGGTGGATTACTCCCTCCTCATCACGGAGGCAACGATGGCGGTGAAGATGGCGGTGAAGACGGCGGTGGAGACGGCTCCGGGGGCAATTCCCGCCCGGCAGGGTGCCGGAACAGAGACTTCGTCCCCCGAATTGGAGTTTCGCGATGTGGCGGCGCCCCGGAGTCTTTCTCGGAGGTTCGTCTTTTTTCGATGTTTTTAGGTCACGACGGCTTAAATAGGCGAAGAATCGGAGTCGGAGGGGCCACGGGGTGGTGCCACCATAGGGGCGCGCCCCCTTGAGCCGCGCGGCCAGGTGGTGTGGGCCCCCCGGCACCCCTCCGACTCTTCTCCGGTGCTCCGGAAGCTTCCGGGAATTATAAGGCCCTCGGTCTTGATTTCGTCCGATTCCGAAAATATTTCTTTACTAGGATTTACTGAAACCAAAAACAGCAGAAAACAGCAAGCGGCACTTCGGCATCTTGTTAATAGGTTAGTTCCGGAAAATGCACGAATATGACATAAAGTGTGCATAAAACATGTAGGTATCATCAATAATATGGCATAGAACATAAGAAATTATCGATACGTCGGAGACGTATCAAGCATCCCCAAGCTTAGTTACTGCTCGTCCCGAGCGGGTAAAACGATAACAAAGATAATTTCTGAAGTGACATGCCATCATAACCTTGATCATACTATTTGTAAACATATGTAATGAATGCGAGTGATCAAAACAATGGTAATGACATGAGTAAACAAGTGAATCATAAAGCAAAGACTTTTCATGAATAGTACTTCAAGACAAGCATCAATAAGTCTTGCATAAGAGTTAACTCATAAAGCAATAAATCAAAGTAAAGGCATTGAAGCAACACAAAGGAAGATTAAGTTTCAGCGGTTGCTTTCAACTTGTAACATGTATATCTCATGGATAATTGTCAACATAGAGTAATATAACGAGTGCAATATGCAAATATGTAGGAATCAATGCACAGTTCACACAAGTGTTTGCTTCTTGAGGTGGAGAGAGATAGGTGAACTGACTCAACATAAAAGTAAAAGAATGGTCCTTCAAAGAGGAAAGCATCGATTGCTATATTTGTGCTAGAGCTTTTATTTTGAAAACATGAAACAATTTTGTCAACGGTAGTAATAAAGCATATGAGTTATGTACATTATATCTTACAAGTTGCAAGTCTCATGCATAGTATACTAATAGTGCCCGCACCTTGTCCTAATTAACTTGGACTACCGGATCTTTGCAATGCACATGTTTTGACCAAGTGTCACAATGGGGTACCTCCATGCCGCCTGTACAAAGGTCTAAGGAGAAAGCTCGCATTTTGGATTTCTCGCTTTTGATTATTCTCAACTTAGACATCCATACCGGGACAACATGGACAACAGATAATGGACTCCTCTTTAATGCATAAGCATGTGGCAACAATTATTATTCTCATATGAGATTGAGGATATATGTCCAAACTGAAACTTCCACCATGAATCATGGCTTTAGTTAGCGGCCCAAAGTTCTTCTCTAACAATATGCATGCTCCAACCATGAAGGTGGTAGATCTCTCTTGCTTCGGACAAGACGGACATGCATAGCAACTCACATGATATCCAACAAAGAATAGTTGATGGCGTCCCAGAAACATGGTTATCGCTCAACAAGCAACTTAATAAGAGATAAAGTGCATAAGTACATATTCAATACCACAATAGTTTTTAAGCTATTTGTCCCATGAGCTATATATTGCAAAGGTGAATGATGGACTTTTAAAGGTAGCACTCAAGCAATTTACTTTGGAATGGCGGATAAATACCATGTAGTAGGTAGATATGGTGGACACAAATGGCATAGTGGTTGGCTCAAGTATTTTGGATGCATGAGAAGTATTCCCTCTCGATACAAGGTTTAGGCTAGCAAGGTTATTTGAAACAAACACAAGGATAAACGGTACAGCAAAACTCACATAAAAGACATATGGTAAACATTATAAGACTCCATACCGTCTTCCTTGTTGTTCAAAACTCAATACTAGATATTATCTAGACTCTAGAGAAACCAAATATGCAAACCAAATTAGCAAGCTCTAAGTATTTCTTCATTAATGGGTGCAAAGTATATGATGCAAGAGCTTAAACATGAGCACAACAATTGCCAAGTATCAAATTATCCAAGACATTTTAGAGTTACTACATGTAGCATTTTCCAATTCCAACCATATAACAATTTAACGAAGATGAAACTTCGCCTTAAATACTATGAGTAGAGCCTAAGGACATATTTGTCCATATGCTATAGCGGAGCGTGTCTCTCTCCCATAAAGTGAATGCTAGGATCCATTTTATTCAAACAAAACAAAAAACAAAAACAAACCGACGCTCCAAGCAAAGTGCATAAGATGTGACGGAATAAAAATATAGTTTCAGGGGAGGAACCTGATAATGTTGTCGATGAAGAAGGGGATGCCTTGGGCATCCCCAAGCTTAGACGCTTGAGTCTTCTTATAATATGCAGGGATGAACCACCGGGGCATCCCCAAGCTTAGAGCTTTCACTCTCCTTGATCATATTGTATCATCCTCCTCTCTTGACCCTTGAAAACTTCCTCCACACCAAACTCGAAACAAACTTATTAGAGGGTTAGTGCATAACTAAAAATTCACATGTTCAGAGGTGACACAATCATTCTTAACACTTCTGGACATTGCTCAAAGCTACTGGAAGGTAATGGAACAAAGAAATCCACCCAACACAGCGAAAGAAGCAATGCGAAATAAAAGGCAGAATCTGTCAAAACAGAACAGTCCGTAAAGACGAATTTTAAAAGGGCACCAGACTTGCTCAAATGAAAATGCTCAAATTAAATGAAAGTTGCGTACATATCTGAGGATCACTCACGTAAATTGGCTTAATTTTCTGAGTTACCTACAGAGAATTAGACCCAGATTCGTGACAGCAAAGAAATCTGTTTCTGCGCAGTAATCCAAATCTAGTACTTACTTTACTATCAAAGACTTTACTTGGCACAACAAAACTCATAACTAGGATAAGGAGAGGTTGCTACAGTAGTAAACAACTTCCAAGACACAAATATAAAACAAAAATACTGTAGCAAAATAACACATGGGTTATCTCCCAAGAAGTTCTTTCTTTATAGCCATTAAGATGGGCTCAGTAGTTTTAATGTTGTGCTTGCAGGAAATAGTTTTTGGAGCAAAAACAGAGCTTCAAGAGGTAAATTCAAAACAAATTTAAGTCTAACATGCTTCCTATGAAGAGGAATCTTGTACACAAATGAATTCATGAAGAACAAAGTGACAAGCATAAGAGGACAAAACACGAGTAACTTCAAGATTCTCGACATAAAGAGGGGAAACTTAATATTATTAAGATGCATATAACCATATTTCCCTCTCTCATAATAACTTTCAGTAGCATCATTGATGAAATCCACAATATACCCATCACTTAAAACATTCTTATCATGGTTCATATGCATAGAAGTATCATTAAATTTGGCATAAGAAAAGTTATTCTCATTAATAGTAATTGGAGTAAGATTATTATCAAGAATTTGAACATGGTAAACAAATTGCATATTAAGGGAATTTTTTTGGTAATCCAATCATGACTATGACAAGTTTCATAAGGATAGTTAGAACCTATATCATAGCATTCTTTATAATAATCATCGGAGATCGAGGCACAGTGTCATCATAGGAAACAGAATAGTTATCTTTCACAAGTCGGTTTATCCGTGTCCACACCATCATTGTTATTAGAAGGAGATGTATCAAGAACATAATGACCAGTAGCTAAAGGATTTTCAAACACCTCTTCCCCAAGCTTAGAGCTTTCTATATCATTATGGGAGGAAGCATGGATATCACTGACACTATGGCAATTATTATCATCATTTTCAGAATTAGTTTTCCAGAGATTTGTAATATCAAAAGTAGTGTGCTCATTCAAATCATGATCGCTAATGTATGTAAAGGGCATAGGAAGATCATCGTATTCAGATTCATTGTCACAATAATCATTAGGAGCAACATACTTACGGTTACCTAGCGTTATCTCATTCACGCGGGGATACGCCGTTACCTCTTTCTTTTTATTCTCCTTCTTCTTCTTCTTCTTCGTTCCCTTCTTCTTCTTCTTCTCTTCCTTCTCCTCGTTCCCTTTTTAGGAGGAAGAGGCTTGAAGGGTGGCTTGTCCGCATAACCTGATTTACTTTCGAAACAATAGAAGAAACTTGGGAGGATCCCTCCTTTTCATTAATTAGTTGAAAACACACAGCGGTCCTATCATATTTTGGCAAGGTGTCATCTTCTAAAATATTTTGTATGTAAGTATTTGTATGGCTATTATCAATGCAATAAGAAAAACACCCATGCAGGACATCATCAATATCAGGATCACTCATATGTAACAAAGATATTTTTCTCGACAGTTCTTCACACCCTAAAAATAAAGTAAGTTCATCATGCTGATTAGGAGTAATTTCATCATCACAATACAAATTTGCAGCACTTATTGGGTTCAAATTATTATTGGAGGAGCATTGAAAATTAAAATGACCCACTTCATGGCAAACTTCACAAATAAAAGGATAGAGGGCACACACTTTTTTACCAAGATCATCTAGAGCCCTAAACCACTTTCTAGTTTTTTCATTAGCATGATGGATACAATATTCATCTTTGATTTGATTAATTCCACAAGGTCTATGTATTCCACAAAAATTAACATGCTTATAGGAAATAACATTCTTAGGAGTTTGAGCATGCTCATTACAATAATTAACAACAATTTCATTCTTCATGCAAGCCTCTTTAAAAGGTTCATGATACTTATCAAAATTCTTTTTAGGCAATTCTAAATGAGAAGCAAAGGCCTTATAAAGATTTGCAGCAACTTGAGAGTCAAGACCATAAGTAGCACTCATATTTCGAAATTTATCGGTATCCATAAAAGTTTCAATGCATTCATAATCATAATTTATACCTGACTCTTTACCTTTGTCGTTCTCCCAATCTTCGAGCGTTTTCCTTAATCCGATCAAGAAGATCCCTTTTAAACTCTTCTTTGTTGCGCGTGAATGATCCAGAACAAGTAGCATCCAGCAAGGTCTTATCTTGAAAAGAAAGTCTTGCATAGAAATTATCAATGATGATATTACCTGGAAGCTCATGATTGGGGCATTTGAGCATTAAAGACTTCAATCTCTCCCATGCTTGGGCAATACTCTCTCCATCATGAGGCCGGAAATTATATATTCGGTTTCGGTCTTTGTGAATTTCACTTGGAGGATAGAATTTAGAATAAAATAGAGGCACAATATCCTTCCAATCAAGAGAATGCTCATCTTTTAGCAGCTTATGCCAATGCGCCGCTTTACCAGTCAACGACATAGAGAATAATTTCTTCTTCACTTCATCCATAGAGATACCTGCACACTTGAATAACCCGCATAATTCATGCAAAAATGAGTAAATGATCTCCAGGATGCACAGTTCCATCCCCTTCATAGCGGTTATCCATAACACGTTCAATAATTTTCATAGGTATTTTATATGGGATACTTTTAGTAGGTGCATTTAAAATATCACAAGCATCATTAGAGTTATCGCATATGGGAGATAAAGTGTTATCGAAGCAAATTTTCTCACCTGAAGATGGGAAGCTAAAAAGATCACAAAAACTAGCTTCCCCAAGCATAGACTTCTCCATAGCATTAGCGGTAATTGCATTCATACTAATAACATCGCTACTAGCATGCAAATGAGGTTCCATTGGTTTTTTAATGTTTGCACCAAACAATTCTAAATCAGGAAAAAGATTAAAAAGCTCACTAAATTTTTTGTTGTTTTCCATTATGCCTAACTAGTGAAAACAAGAAACAAAAAGATGCAATTGCAGGATCTAAAGGAAATAGCTTCGAGCACAAACACAATGGCGCCAGAGAAAAGTCGTTACACTGGAACCGGAGTATGAGTGCCTTTTACCTTTCCTCCCCGCAACGGCGCCGTGAAAAGTACTTAATGTCTACGGGAGATTCTATTCTTGTAGACGGTGTTGGGCCTCCAAGAGCGAGAGGTTTGTAGAACAGACAGCAAGTTTCCCTTAAGTGGATTACCCAAGGTTTATCGATCTCAGGGAGGAAGAGCTCAAAGATATCCCTCTCATGCAACCCTGCAACCACAAAGCAAGAAGTCTCTTGTCTCCCCAACACACCTAATAGGTGCACTAGTTCGCGAAGAGATAGTGAAATACAGGTGGTATGAATAAGTAGTAGCAACGGCACTGAACAGTGCTTTGCCCAGGACAATAAACAAGCGAGTAGTAGCGCAGCAGTAGTAACGCAGATAAAAAGTAAACAAGCAGCGATAGCGATATTTAGGAACAAGGCCTAGGGATTACACTTTCACTAGTGGACACTCTCAACATTGATCACATAACGGAATAGATAAATGCATACTCTACACTTTTGTTGGATGATGAACACATTGCGTAGGATTACAAGAACCCTCAATGCCGGAGTTAACAAGCTCCACAATAATGCTCATATTTTAGTAACCTTTAGTGTAAGATAGATCAAAAGACTAAACCAAGTACTAACATAGCATGCACACTGTAGCCTTCATGCATATGTAGGAGGAATAGATCACATCAATATTATCATAGCAATAGTTAACTTCGCAATCTACAAGAGATCATGATCATAGCATAAACCAAGAACCACACGGTGCACACACTAGTCACCTTTGCACACGTGCAGGAGGAATAAAACTACTTTAATAACATCACTAGAGTAGCACATAGAATAGTAGTGATACAAAACTCATATGAATCTCAGTCATGTAAAGCAGCTCATGAGATTATTGTATTGAGGTACATGGGAGAGAGATGAACCACATAGCTACAGCGGAGCCCTCAGCCTCGGGGGTGGATTA
This sequence comes from Lolium rigidum, assembly GCF_022539505.1. Lineage (NCBI taxonomy): Eukaryota > Viridiplantae > Streptophyta > Magnoliopsida > Poales > Poaceae > Lolium > Lolium rigidum. Next base: position 11,898,248 of record NC_061508.1, on the reverse strand, counting down.
CTCCCTCCTCATCATGGAGGCAGCGATGGCGGTGAAGATGGCGGTGGAGACGGCTCCGGGGGCAATTCCCCGCCCCGGCAGGGTGCCGGAACAGAGACTTCTGTCCTCCGAATTGGAGTTTCGCGATGTGGCGGCGCCCCTGGAGTCTTTCTGGAGGTTCGTCTTTTTTTTCGATGTTTTTAGGTCACGACGGCTTAAATAGGCGAAGAATCGGAGTCGGAGGGGCCACGGGGTGGTGCCACCATAGGGGCGCGCCCTCCTTGAGCCGCGCGGCCGGTGGTGTGGGCCCCCCGGCACCCCTCCGACTCTTCTCCGGTGCTCGGAAGCTTCCGGGAATTATAAGGCCCTCGGTCTTGATTTCGTCCGATTCCGAAAATATTTCTTTACTAGGATTTCTGAAACCAAAAATAGCAGAAAACAGCAACTGGCACTTCGGCATCTTGTTAATAGGTTAGTTCCAGAAAATGCACGAATATGACATAAAGTGTGCATAAAACATGTAGGTATCATCAATAATATGGCATAGAACATAAGAAATTATCGATACGTCGGAGACGTATCAATCATATATATGAACTTTTTCCCCTGTATTTTTTGTGCTCGGACCCATAGATAGGATAAACAAGGTACTGAATGTCTCGTGGAGCATGGTGAGAGAGCAGACTTGATCGTTCGTAATATATGAACTCTATGCCATGGTGGGTGTGGTCGCTGAGGAAATTTATCTTGCTCAACTTCATGATCACGGACAATTCTACATAATGATGTTTATAACCAATAGTGGAGCGACATGGAAATAAATGGGTGGGTTGGGTTGAAGAATGTGATGTTTGCTGATAAGCTAGTGTAGCTTGGGATGGAAAACCCTATTTGTTGCATGTTGTGTTAGTTTTCATACTGATTCTCATGCCTGGAGGCACCGTGGGTGGAGGCGGCAGGCGTCCTTGCTAGCGGTGGAGGCATGAGGCAGCAATGTCGATGAAGAAGACGAGGGCACCATTATTAGGCCTAGCCCACAGAACCAAACCCCAATTACTAATCGCCAAGAACAGAGTTAACAACATAAGATGTATAAATACTAGAGCTAAGGGATAACAAAAGGGTGAAAAGAAGTGGAATAATGTCTCGAGGAGCCAGAAGTAATGTGACCACTCTCCTATGCCCTTGACTAGCTGGTCAAGATCAGAGCGAACTATCCTCGCAAAACTCCGAGCGAGAAGAATCCTTGCAAGGACCAAGCAAGATTTTGATCTCAGAAACACGCCTAAATTAAATCAGGATTATCTCAATCAAATTATTATAATCCATTGGTTATCATTCGATCAATTAGCTGGTGAGAAGGTAATGTTGTTTGATGAAACTGGTAGTGATAGCTGCTTCTGCTTGTGAGAATGAGACCTCACCCTGCACTTGTTGCTTGTAGTCGCTGAAGTTCATCTCTTAAGCATCTCTACCCGATGACCAGTTATTGTACGGCAAAAGTCCATGTTGGTGCATGAACGATGGTGCCCGCAGCCAGAATGCATTTAGTCAGTTAGCATCCATGTTTAGACACAGGTGGTGTGTCCCCACAAAAGGAATTTTCGCGATAACTATTTATTAGCATAGTGCTACGAGTTAAATTCCCTATCTCACCAAATCTAAGAAAATGAAATATCAAAAAAGAAAATCAAATATTTCTTACAACGGGCGAATGAAACTGCAAAGTCTGATAGCGCAACCTAGCGGTAAGTTTACATGGGGATGATGGACATTGCCTCGAGCGCCCTCAAGGAGGACTCACGTGGTGGGCGGCTGTGTCAAAAGTCGGGACGTGTCAGTTCTCACGTCGATCCTACATAAAGAGAGGGCTAGGACAGAGCTAAGGGGAGGCGAGTTGGGGCCATGGCCCCCGTATGCTGAATTATTTTTGTGAAAACCACTCACTAACATGTGTTGTTTACCTCCTAATTGCCACAAATTTACATTAATGGCTCCCTCCAAGCATCATAATGTGCATTTGGCCCACTTTAAATATCATTTTCGGCTCCATCCCTAGCTAGAGCTGTGTGTGTAGTAGGAGCATGTAGCTGCACCCCTCCAGCAGATGGATGGTGGTCCGATGCATTTTGATAACACGCCAGGGCATGAAACAGTGTGATACCACTCTTTAGTGTCAAACTAAGCTTTCTCTTCCAGATGTCTCCTATTCTCAAGCTAACATATACTCACTTCGTTCCTTTCTATAGTGCATACAGGCCCGGCCCTGAGCAAGTGCAGCCAGTGCAGCCGCACTGGGCCCCAACCTGCTAGGGGCCCTCACCCAGGTACATCCATGTATGTCCGTTAGTTTAGGAAAAAATATCAACTGAATCAGCCCAACTGTAAACAGATTAGACAGGCACGTAGATGTAGCTAAAGAAAATAGGACCGAACATAGCCCATCGATTCCAGTCCGATTCCAGTCCAGGTCGTCTCTCCAGTCGCATCGTCTTCTCCTCTAGCCCCAATCACAGCCGTTGTTAAGATTTTTAGCCGCTTTGAGGGAATTAATGAAGGAGGACATCCTAATTTGTTATTTCCAAATTCCAACAGATCTTTCCTCGATCTATTTTCCCGTATATTTGTCCGTTTTTGTTCATCTGATCCGTTTTGATTCACTCTCCTTCATTCTCCATGGCCTTACTTCAGACTTGAGAGAGATTAAGGTTGGAGAAAGAGATCAAATGCAAGGGGGAAAAGGTGATTGGCACCAGCGGCAGCACGGTCCAAAGAACAACCAGTAAGTTCCATCCTTGCTCTTGGTGCTTTTGTTTTAACTTCTAGTTTTTACATGTCCTAGTTCATCTACTGTCTATGTTTCTACTTTATAATGTTAAAATGTCATCCAGCGTATGTGTGTTTGTAGAAAGCGGCAAAAGAGCATATTAATGTTGTGTATGTGTTTCTGAAGTGAATGTGTATAGGGATAATTATCAGCAACAAGGGCTATATGTGCAGATGTCCTATCTCAGGGCCTCCCACTACTGAAAAATAAAAAACTCTATAACTATTTGTGTACAAGGGCCGAATCTTTTTGCCTTGCACCGGGCCCCCGATATCCCAGGGCCGGCCCTGAGTGCATATAGATTTTTGGCATTTGTTTTAGAATGTAAGATTGTAGCTTAGCTTTTTTTCAATTACCGCCTCCCCGTTCAGCTCCCAAAACTATAGGAACTATAGAATGGAATAGAGGGAGTATCTCTTTATTTCCTTTCTCTTGCGTTGCTTCTATTTGTAGGGTGTGTATGCGGGGAAGGTGCTGACATTCACTTTAAAGCAATTGAGGCAACCACTTGGTTGATGGTCATATATAAGTTGTTTTTCCCGTATTTCCTCGTACTCGCATGTTCGCAGCACAAAAAGATTTCATGGCTCATTAAGCATGAAGTAAACAAACTCGACCGGTGGTTGTATATAAATTACAAATCATGGAGGGTGTAGCTTCTCAGAACATTTATCTTAGCTGAACTTAATGAGATATTTTGATGCGGAAAGAAGAACAACATAATGATGGATGTATCTAGCATAAGCGGTGTGATGAAACGAGTAGAAAAAGAAAGATCAATGTCGTTGCCTCTATGGTCCTTGGTTGTACTATTTTCAATCACCAAACTTATTTTTTGATGTATTAAAATGAAGTTATCATTTCTTCATTTCAACCCCGAGATGTTTAGCCAATGAATTAATTTTACGGAGAGGGAGGGAGCTGAGAGGAGAAGACGTGATCACACTATACTCTGTTTCCTCTGCTTTATTGCTTGTAGATTGGTGCAAAACAAAAAAGACTGGCATGAACCTAGGTTCCGACGTTGCGCGTAGGTGTTTGAGAATCCAGGTACTGGAGAAGAGCGACGACGGTCTGAAGGATGGTGCCCAGCACGGCCGTGGCGCCGAAGACCCAGGCGGCGGCGAGCCAGGGGTTGCCGAGGCGGTGCCGGATGACCCAGGCGCCCCACCGGTTGACGCGCGACTGGTAGTACGCCTGCAGCTTCACCCCCACGGTCCTGAGGTAGTGGTCGCCCGACGGGTCGAAGACGAGCCCCTGCGCCAGCCCCCGGAAGAGCGCGCACACCTCGGCGTCGTCGCCCAGGTGGTGCTCGATGATCCCGCGCCGCGACAGCAGGGCCACGTCCTCCGGGCCGCCCAGCAGCTGCGACATGAACACCACGTACGCCGCCACGTAGCCGGTGCCGCCGCTCGTCGCCGTCTCCAGGTACCGCTGCTCGTACACGAGCACGTTCCGGAGGATGTAGTTGGTCGTCTCGTCGATCCTGTGGCACGCCATCCGCAGCGCCCCGTTCGAGAAGGTCACGTCCAGCAAGGGGCACTGCTCGCCCCCGTCCTCGCTGCACAGCAGCCGGAACCTGACGCCGGCCTCGTGATACTCGGTGGCTCGCCGGAATCTCCCGTACTCGCCGGCACATGCGCCTCTGCTGCGCCCGAGGTTGCTTGGCTTCAGGTAAGTGTGGCACAGATGGACCAAGTGCTGGCATTTCTCCGCCGGTGGAGGACAGGCCACCGCCGACGGGACGCCGCACATGATGCTCCTGATGGTTCTCCAGGCTAGCTCGGCGATTCCGCTTCCGTCATCGCCGTGACGCAAGCCGTACATCTTCTGAGCGACGAAGAAGGGTATCTGGTTCTCCAGCATCATCAGGTCATGCCCGATGCTGCTCAGAACGCCGGTTCTGGGCATGCAATCCTCCTGCTCAGCGCTTTCTCCTGCTCCTGATGGCTCATCGCCGTCGTGGAAGCCGAGGTATTCGAGCAGGGTGATGAGCTGGAAGGCGTCGAGCAGCAGCATCCTGCAGATGGCGTCCCACTCCATGTCGACGACGCCCCCCTCGTAGCGGCTCCTGGCGTCGGCCTGGATGGACGCGATGGCCTTCATGTACTCCACCACCTGCGGCCCGCCGCCCTCGACAGCGTAGGCCAGGTTCCCCGGCTTCTCCCCGTCATTACGCCGCATTTCCTCCGTGGCAGTGGCAGTGCCGCCACGGTGGTACGGCCCGAGGGACAGGAACCTCGGCTGGTACGCGCCCCTGTCGGCGGCGAGGAGCACCTCCGGAACACGGTAGATCTCCGGTGCTCGCGGGGAGCGTACACGGCTAGCACGCATTTCGGTGACGATGATTTCCGAGAGCTGGAGGATGCGGCCGTCGTCGCACGTTTCTCCTGCTTATTGATGATGGATAACAAGTTCATTTTTTCACTATGACGGGAGACCATCGAAGTGAAACAAGGCAAAGCTCGATGGACTCACCATTGGAGGAAGAAGTGGGTGGTGCTGCTGCAAGCTTAAATCCGTTCTCCGACATTGGATTCGAGCGCCCAAGCTTGCTGTATCCGGACTCCGGAGTCGATGAATCAGTTCGCAAGCTAGTTGGTGGGACGATGCAGATATCAGCATGCAGTAGCCCCGAGAGTGACAGCAGTAGCTAGAATTTAAGCAGTTCCACGGCCAACCAGTACGCAGAAAACACCACACTGTGGGCGTGCACCAAGATGAGAGAGAAACCTAAGATTCCGTTGTATGCACTGCTCTCAATCAGCGGCGCTCTCTCTCTCTCCCCGGTATTACTGTTCATCCTGCCCTTCTTCCAGGATCGATCGATCCTCATCTTGACGACCATTTCAAAAACGTGCTGCCGTACCCTTGCGACTTACCAGTACGGATTGACCTGAGTCGTCGGCCTCTTTTTGAGTCTTCCTTCACAGGTGGATTGACCCCAAGTGGACATGTTACGCTGTTGCAAGCTACACTGACTGCTCTCAATCAGCATCATCACTTTCTTGGAGACTTCCATTACTAACTGAGCGCCTATAAATTTGCTCGCTCGACCACAGTCTGTGCATCCCAATCACAACGACACTTCCTCTTCCTCCCCAGCTCTACTACTTTCAGGAACTTAGACGTTTAAACCCGCGCCAATGGGTTCCAAGTACTTTCCATTCGGCCTCTGCGCCCTGCTTGTGCTCTCAGGCCTCTTCCCTCCGGCGTCAGCTCGAGATATCCGCACCGTCTCAAAAGCAGCCACACTAACTCCGTTCGGCGCCAGCGGCCACGGTCAGTAGTAATTTAGCTCTAGATCGATTTTCTTCCAAATGCGTATATAGTTGGATTCATTCCGCATCTTATTCGGTTCTAACTCAAATTTAGTTTCTTTCTCTGGTGTTTGCTACATGTAACATAGAAATTTCCAAATGCATACATTAATGGAAATTCCTATTCATGTTTTATGTGCCGTGTTTATTTTCCCGAAAAAGTAATAAAATACTTTTTTTTCCCGAAGAGTACACCAAAGACGTAACTTAGAGCACAGGTTACTATTTGATGGTGCTAATTCCTACCTTTGACCACAGGTGTTGATTTGGACCAACCTGGAGTGAGAGATCAAAAGCCAATAATTCCCTTTCGTCGCCTTCCTAAGGGTCTCTGCCCGCCCATCATCTGCCACAGCCCTACCAAGGCAGCACATCCATGAAAAGAAGATTATGGCGGCGATGTAATCAGGCTACTTGGAGGTGGGAACAAATAATCCTATCTACCTGCATCCTCTCGATGGGTACCACTTATCTAGTTATCTGTTTCTCGCCGCCTTGTTTGTTGTCTTAGTTTGTCAGGATCAAGCTAATCAATCTTATGTTCAAGAAATTATTCCTCTTCCAAATAAATGTGAGATCCACCTTGATGTAAAATGTATATTTTGTTTATCGAACGAATATTGCGATTTATGAAGCACCGGAGATTTTATTAGTAGCAAAGAAGAAGGACATTTCCTGATAAAGATGATATATTAATATGTCAAAGATACAAATTACACCAAGATTTTGCATCAATGTAATTTCAAGGACTAGTCAAGATATCAACGATGCATATAGCCAAAAAAACATAAAAATACAACATAAAAAATGACCCCGCCAAGTGATCATCCACACGTAGAAGATAGACTCAGCCACGCTGCTGCAAGTCACCTATCACGAGGCTCACTGCTTAGACATCGGCAAGCAAACAAACTAGTATTCACACAACAAATGTGAAGTATCGTTTCCACTGTATCCAAAACCCCGCCTCCACCAATGTCCCAAGCTCAACATGAGCCATCGTAGCTGATGTGATATTTCCCGCCTCAATTAGCACCATGGTAATCGATCCATAAAGAAGAATGACATTGTGGTGGCGTTTAGCGTGTGTCTTCTTGTTGCTAGGAAAAGCCGGGGTAGCGGACATGAGCTGCTACTACCAAGGGTGGGAACAAATAATCCAATGTTCCTGCATGACCTCTTCCTCGTACCAATTATCTGTTTCTCTCTGGTTAATTTGTTTTGTTAGTCAGGATCAAGCTGATCGATCTTTTGGTAAAGGAAGTATCCCCCTTCCATAGTGTTGCGCTGATGGTATTCTTTATTAGAAAACAAAAAAAATCACTTTTACAACTAGAACCCTACATTCAAAACAAAAAGCAATCGAGTCCTACCATCGCTGTCGTGAGCTTGCCGTCGTCGCTGTTGCCTGCAGGCTCCTGCCGCCTTGCTGCCTCACTGACGCGTCCTTGCAGACACCACCTTACCGCAGCAAAAGAACTTGCACGAGGAGAACCTTCACGAGGAGGCCAGGATGGAGATATGCACGAGGACGAAGTCATCGGGGACGGAGACGAGCTGTTGCACGCAGCTGGCGAAGAACCTGGAGAAGGAGAGAACGCGAGTGGAGGAAGAGAGAAGGGGTAGGAGGAGGAAGAGGGATAGGGAGAGGGGAAAAGGAGGAAGAGGGGAAAAGGTGGAGGAGGAAGCGGCAAAAGGAGCAGGAGGAAGAAGATGAGGGAGAGTGGGAAAGGAGGAAAAGGGGAAAATAAGGAAGACTCAGGTTCATATTAGAGCGAGGTTGCCCCTTTTCTCCAAAAAAAAATTGCATCGAAATCTAAGCCTTCGAGAACTATATTTTACTTTTTGAATTTTATGATTCTAAAAAATAGGTAAACGGCCATGGCAGTTGAATTCGGTTTTAACTTTTTTATAGATGATTTTTCATATAATTTTTTTTTCATCCGATGTCATATGCAAAATTAAGAGTCGTTTTTCTCTGAAACATGGCTCCATCTTGGAAAATATATAGAAATTCAAGTTTCTTATCTTTTCCTAACAATTAGATTACAACATATGGACATATGGGCAGTCAGAGCATCTGGTCATAGGACTACACTACACCATACCTAGAAAATGGGGAGCGGGGGAGTGAAGAGGAGCTCGATATCTCTCACCGTCGGCATTGGCACCCTTCATCGCCGGAGAATGGTATATGCAACAAAGGCCCAAAGTTTTAGCTCGACGAGACAGTGGCAAATTCGACTAGGACTTCTACAGAGCTTGAAGTGGAAGGTGAATGTGTGGATGGCAGGATCTACCCCCATGACACCGGGGCATGTGGAGGAAATGGTGGACAAGGGAGCTAGGACGCCGGTTGGTCGAAGCATGGCTGTAGATCGATGTTGCTCATCCCTAAGAGCATCTTCATCAGGTGATGTAGATGTACGATAACTGCCATTTTACATCACATGAGCCAAAAACTAAGCTCAAGTAGATGATATAGATGTAAAAAAATGGGCCAAAACTTTTACATCGTGATGTAAATTTTGTATTAGGTGATGGAAATAAACATCACATATGGGTGATGTATCTAGACGATGCAAATAAAAATGGTCAAGTGGGAGCTCCAACCGCTAGTTTGGACCCATCATCTTCCTCCCACGCACGTGCTATTCCGCCGCGTCCAGCCGAACCCGGCCAAATTCTGGCGATGACTGCACCTACCGCTGCCCCCGCCCCATCGCGTCCCAGACGCCGCCGCCATCACCTAATTCACACCGCTGCCACCCAATTCCTGCCGCCATCACCTAATTCACATCTCATCCCCCTCGCGTCGTAGTAGCGTCCTAGCCCCCCCCCCCCCCCGCTGCCTCCCCGGCTTGTTCCTGCATGCGTCCCAGTAGCGGTGTTTGAACTAATTTGGACCTAAGTTTTCAGTAATTTTACCCAACTGGTGTATTTTATATCATCTGCTGAAGCAACTTTGACAGAAAATCAGGTGACGTAAAATACTAAAAAAGAGCTAAAACAGCTAATATATAATTGCCTAGGTGATGTATATTATACACCACCTGCTGGAGATGCTCTAAGTCGCCGGCAGTGGTTGGAGGCAGCATGGTGTCGCACCAAATCAAGATACCGTGAAGTGCATTGTTTCTCCCGCATGCTGACCGTTCTCTTCCTGACGTCTCGTATTCCAATTTCTCGGGATCTCGCTGTCTCGTTTTTTTCTCTTAGCATTGTTTTTTCTTCTTCCAAAAATAGGTGTACGAGCACTAGTGGAGAAGAGGCCTTTGGTCCCAAGAAAATGACCCACTGCTGAACCAAACCGGGTCCAATGCCCCCATTGGACCCGGTTCGTTTCTGCCCAGGACGACCCCACCCGCTGGCGCCTGTCCTGTAGCGGCCTTTGGACCCGGTTTGTCATCCCGCAGGGCGCGCCAGGCCGTGTCAGCCTAGGGAACCCTTTAGTCCCGGTTTGTATGACAAACCGGGTCCAAAGGCCCCCCTCTGGCTATATAACCTTGCCCCTGCCCAAGTGTGAGCCACACTTAGCCATTTTTTCACTATCTTCACAAGAGGGTGTATTGCTCTCCTCTCTTCTTCACATGCACAAGAGGTGTTTGATGAAATGCTTAAGAGGATTTGCCACTTGAGTTTACACAAATCAAGCCACACTTAACTTGCTTTTTCTTTTTCATCGAGGTTAACAACTTTATCCTTTTCATCTCGCAATTGATAAAATGCATGTGTATATATACATCGTGATGTTCCGTAATGGTTTTGATCGGCTTAATTATATCATGCGGATGAATCGGCAATGGATGTACATTGACCGACGGTTTGACGAGTTCACTCGCGGGCCTGGATAATTTTATGGCCGTGGCGGAGGCAAACAAACATGGTGGCTTCATGTATTGTCCATGTGTGGACTGCAAGAATACCGTAAATTACGCTCGCTCGAGTCTCATTCACAGCCACCTTCTCGCGATCCGGTTTCATGCCCGAGCTACTATTGTTGGACCAAGCACGGAGAAAGAGGGGTTATGATGGAAGACAATGACGAAGAGGAAGAGGATGATGACGGTTATCCCAATTTCCCGAATACGATGATACTGCAGAAGGCAATGAAGACAATGAAGTAGAAGATCAAGAGGCACCGGATGAGCCTCGTCGATGATGATCTTGGCCGGGCCATTGCCGATGCAAGGAGAGAATGTGAAACCGAAAAGGAAAGGTTGGCCTTCGACAAGATGATAGAAGATCACAACAAATTGTTATACCCAACTTGCGAAGATGGCCATAAAAAGCTAGGCAACACACCTGGAATTGTTGCAATGGAAGGCGAAGAACGGTGTCACCGACTCAGGATTTGGAAAGTTGCTTGACAATAATTAAGAGGAAGCTTCCAAGGGGTAACGAATTGCCCGCCGATGACGTACGAAGCGAAGAAGATTGTCTGCCCTCTAGGATTAGATGTGCAAAAGATACATGCATGCATTAATGACCGCATCCTCTACCGCGATGAGTACGAGAATTTGGATGCATGTCCGGTGTGCACCGCATTGCGGTATAAGATCGGACGAGATGACCCTGGTGATGTTGTGGGCGAGCGCCCCGGGAAGAGGGTTCTCGCCAAGGTTATGTGGTATGCTCCTATAATACCACGGCTGAAACGCTTGTTCAGAAATAAAGAGCACGCTAGGTTGTTGCGATGGCACAAAGAAGACCGTAAGAAAGACGTGATGTTGAGGCACCTGCCGATGGCTCCCAATGGAGAAAATCGATAGAGAGTTCCCAAACTTTGCACAGGATGCAAGGAACTTACGGTTTGGTCTCGGTACGGATGGCATGAATCCTTTTGGAGAGCAGAGTCTGCAGCCATAGCACCTGGCTCCGTGACTCTTTGTATATATAACCTTCCTCCTTGGTTGTGCATGAAGCGGAAGTTCATTATGATGCCGGTGCTCATACAAGGCCCGAAGCAACCCGGGAACGACATTGATGTGTACACGAAGCCATTAGTCGAAGAACTTCTACAGCTGTGGTCCCTAGCAGGTGTACGTGTGTGGGACGAGCACAAGCAGGAGGAATTTGACCTAAGAGCGATGCTTTTCATAACCATCAATGACTCGGCCTGCTCTTGGTAACATTTCGGGACAGTCAAACAAGGGATACAATGCATGCACACACTGTTTACATGAGCTCGAAGGTGATTATTTGGAAAAAGGTCGAAGGTCGTGTACCCGGGGCATCGTCGATTTCTTAGGCTTACCCATCCCGTAAGAAAGAAAGGCAAGCATTACAACGGTGAGGCTGATCACCGGAGGAAGCCTCCCCATCGTGATGGTGTTGATATATTTGGTATGGTCAAGGATCTAGATGTAATATTTGGAAAGGGTCCTCGGCGGACGGTGCCTGTTCCGAATGACGATGCCGGACACGCGCCCATGTGGAAGAAGAAATCTATATTTTGGGATCTACCCTATTGGGAAGTCTTAGAGGTCCGCTCTTCAATCGATGTGATGCACGTGACGAAGAATCTTTGCGTGAACTCTGCTAGGCTTTCTCGGGTGTGTACGGGAAGACAAAAGATACACCGAAGCACGGGAGGACCAGCAACGTTGGAAAGACCCCAAAAAGCCGCATGAGAGAGTTAAAGGACGTCATTTATCCAGCTACGCTCTTACAAAAGCGAGAAGGAAATATTTTTTGAATGTCTTAGCAGTATCAAGGTCCCGTCCGGCTTCTCCTCCAATATAAAGGGAATAATAAATATGGAGAAGAAAACATTCCAGTAACTTGAAGTCTCATGACCGTCACGTGATAATGACACGGCTTGCTTCCGATTGCATTGAGGGGGCTTCTACCGGAAAATGTTCGACTGCCCATTGTGAAGCTATGTGCATTCCTCAATGCAATTTCTCGGAAGGTAATAAATCCAGAAATTCTACCGAGGTTGCAGAATGATGTGGTCCAATGTCTCGTTAGTTTTGAGCTGGTGTTCCCACCATCCTTCTTCAATATTATGACACATCTCCTCGTTCACCCGGTCGATGAGATTTCCATTCTCGGTCCTGTGTTTCTACACAATATGTTCCCCTTCGAGAGGTTCATGGGAGTCTTGAAGAAATATGTTCATAACCGTGCTAGGCCGGAAGGAAGCATCTCCAAGGGCTATGGAACGAGAGGAGGTCATTGAATTCCGTGTTGACTTTATTCCCGACCTTAAGCCGATTGGTGTTCCCGAATCGCGGCATGAAGGGAGACTAAGTGGAAAAGGCACGCTAGGAAGGAAATCAATGATATGTAGGGACGGGATTTCTTTGACTCAAGCACACTACACAGTCCTACAAAGTTCCACCTTGGTGGCTCCGTATATCGGTGACCACAAGAACTTTCTACGCTCCCGAACCCGGGCGGTCGAACGATTGGATTAGACGTGAACACATGTCGACTTTCGGCGGTTGGTTGCAAAAACATCTCCCGAATAACGAACATATTGAAGATCAGCTTGTACTTGCTGGCCCGGACACCATCTTCGATCGTAGTGACTTTCCAAGGGTACGAGATAAATGGGAATACATTTTACACGATCGCCCAAGATAAAAAGAGCACCAACCAAAACAGTGGTGTCCGCTTTGATGCAATAATGAATGAAGGCCCAAATGACACATATTATGGTTACATAGAGGATATATGGGAACTTGAGTATGGACCTTCTTTTAAGGTCCCTTTGTTTAGGTGCAAATGGGTCAACAAAACAGGAGGCGGGGTTCGGGTAGACAAGTTGTATGGAATGACAACGGTGGATCTCAACAATCTTGGGTATAGAGACGAACCATTCGTCCTAGCCAAGGATGTGGCCTGAGGTTTTCCATGTGAAGGATATGTCTACCAAACCAAGAAAAAGGAAACATAAGGAAACAAATACATCAAACGATGAGCCAAAGCGCCACATAGTTCTTTACGGAAAAGAAACATCGTGGGAGTGGAGGACAAGACAGACATGTCGGAAGATTATAATCAGTTTGATGAAATTCCACCCTTCAGAGTGAACATTGATCCAAGCATCAAGTTAAATGATGAAGATGCTCCATGGTTACGGTCGAAGAAGATTAATTAAATGATGAAGATGCTCCATCATCAAGTTAATGGAAGAATGTTCATGGCACAAATGAGTATCTCAACATGGCAATCAATTTCCCATTTATTTTTGTGTAATCATGTAACTCGTATGTAAGATATTAAAAGTGGAGATGCGCCACGGGAGATTTCCCAACCCTTTCCCCAACACTCGTTAGATGAGATGTAGTCGTTCGTGGGCTTGGCAAGGCGTATCGATGCTCCTTTTATAGGCACGGCACCTCTTCTACTTTGTCTTGTTCCTTCGACGGGGCGTCGTGCGCTACATGCTTTATCTCATCGAGCAAGTGCGTCCACCCATGCGTTCTTATCCTGCCGACATCTTTAGTCCCGGTTGTACCCACCAGCCGGGACTAAAGGTTACCCACACGTCCTTATCCCACCGACAGCTTTGTTAGATGACACAAACAGGATCTTTAGTCCCGGTTGTACCCACCAGCCGGGACTAAAGGTTACCCACACGTCCTTATCCCACCGACAGTTTTGTTAGATGACACAAAAAAGGATCTTTAGTCCCGGTTGTACCCACCGGCCGGGACTAAAGGTTACCCACACGTCCTTATCCCACCGAAGCGTTTTGGCGCCACTGCGTTCCCGCCTATTTTTCTTCCCGCGCTTTCCATCGCTTCCCGCCTCCGTCCTCCCGCCATTTTTTCACTATATATATGTTGGCTTGGCCTCCATTTACATATCACATCTAGACTCATATCCGCAAACCTCATCACCAGGTCACATGGCTTCCATCGTATCTCTAACCCTCCGGGAGGCGGAGGCGCTTTGCGCGTCGAACTACCCCTGCCCGCCGGGCTACCGCGTCCCTACCGGCTGGTTGCCGAGCGTCGGAGGGGTACCGGTCCCTCCTGTCCCTCTAGGTGTGGCGCGCGAGATGGCCATCACGAACCACTACTACTTCGAGCTCACGCCGCAGCAGCGGAGGAATCCCCGGTGGCATCCCGACTACAGCCCGACTTGGGAGAGCTTCTTCATCAATCGGCGTGAGAGGGCGCTCGCCGAGCACGAGGACGGCGGCCCGCCTCCTTCGAACTTCAACGAGGCCGGCCGTCGGCCGTGGTGGCGCGACCGAACTCTCCAGGGCGTCATGGCCCACCGTGGCCCCCGCCTGCGCTACCCTCGGTCCCAGCCCACGCGTGCTCTCCCGCCGAGGTTTGACTACCACGACCCCGATGCCGCGACGATGATGACGGCGACTACGCCGACTACGAGTGGCGAGTACTATAGGGCCGAGCACGAGTATGACCGAATGACTCGAACGAGTCGAATCTGGCCATGTATCTTAATTAATTTTCGGTTGAGCTAGGCACGAGTACTATAGGGCTAGGCACGAGTACTATCTGGCCATGTATCTTAATTAATTTTCAGTTGAGTTCCGTACTTTAATTCCACATGTAATCCGGCGGGAAACTTTTCTCATCATCGGCGTCTGCCACAACGACTTTATTGAAAATACAATAAAATAGATAAACAACTAGTCTAGTCGATCTACTCGTCGTCGGAGGTTGTCTCGGTCCAAATGTCGTCCCACCGAGGGTCGTTGTCGGCCCAAGTTGTATTCGGGTTATCGAGCTCGAACACGGCGACGGCCCGACGATGGCGCCCGTTGGACCTGCGTTGTGCCCGGAGGTCGGCGAAGAACGCGGCGGTGTTGTCGACGTCGTTGGGGAACTGCGCCCTCCACCGGCGCATCAACTCCTCGTCGTGCTCGGCGATTGCGATCCGGCGCTGCACACGGCGGTGGCGGCGACGGTCCTCGTCGTCGACGAGGCACGGCGTCGGCGCGAGGAACTCCGCCTCCTCTAGCGATTCGACGTCCGGGAAGTTCATGTCGCACCGTGGCCGCCGAAATCGCCATGCGGCCGCGTCGTAGCGCGCGCCGCCA
Organism: Lolium rigidum; assembly: GCF_022539505.1. Taxonomy (NCBI): domain Eukaryota; kingdom Viridiplantae; phylum Streptophyta; class Magnoliopsida; order Poales; family Poaceae; genus Lolium; species Lolium rigidum. The sequence goes on along the minus strand of NC_061508.1, from coordinate 11,883,097 downwards.
GCTCCGGGGTGTTGTACGTGCCGAGGGTGAGCCGGAAGCCACCGGCACGCATCTCGGCGTAGAACCTACCGTTCGGCCGCGCTCGGACGCCACGGAAACCGGACGAGCCGCGACGGCGCGGCGGCATCCCGGCGACGAATGAACGGAGGCGACGGCGACGTGTGGTTCCGCGCGCACGCGGCGCGCTATAGCACAGCCGACGCGGCAAGTTTGGCGACAGTGGCGCGGGGAAGCGGCGGGCGTGGCACGTGGAAGCGGCGGCGACAGTGGCGCGGGGAAGCGGCGGGGCGTGGCACGTGGAAGCGGGATCTACACGCCGCACGGCGGTGGCGGCGGGGCGAGGCACGTGGAAGCGGCGGCGACACGTGGCACGGGGAAGGGACACGTGTGGCGGTGGCGGTGGTGGGCAGTACACGGCGGTGGCCCGTACATGGCGGTGGCGGTGGCGGTGGTGGGCAGTACACGGCGGTGCCGAAGGTGGCCAGTACACGGCGGTGGCGGTGGTGGCCAGGCGGTGGCGGTGGCGACAGTGGCCACTACACGGCGGTGGCGGCGGTGGACACGTGTGGCAGTGCGGTGGCTTTTTTTCATTTGAAATAAGGCGGGAATGAAATTTTTTAAAAAAAGTGGCCTTTGGACCCGGTTTGTATTACAAACCGGGACTAAAGGCCTTTTGCGCGCGCAGCGAAAACGCAGCAAAATGGCCTTTAGTCCCGGTTTGTATTACAAACCGGGTCCAAAGGCCTTTGGACCCGGTTTGTAACACGCACCGGGTCCAAAGGGGGGTATATAACCGACACTTCGTCTCCGCGCGGAGATCAATCGCGCGGAGACGACGGGAACGACGCCGCCGAGGCTGCCCCGCCCGCGATCGCCGCCCACCGCGCCGCCGCACCGCTCGCCGTCGCCCGCCGCCGTCCGCGCGCGCCGTCCGCCGTCCGCCCACCGCGCCGCCGCCCACCGCCACGCCCGCGCGCCCGCGGCTGCTGTCCGCGCGCCGTCCGCCCGCCGCCGTCCGCCCGCCGCCGTCCGCCCGCCGCCGTCCGCCGCCGTCCGCCCGACCGCCGCCGGCCCGCCGCCGTCCGCCGTGCTGCCCGCCGCGCGCCTCCTCTCCGCCGCGGCGCCAAGGTGAGCCGGCCACCATTTTTTTTTAAGTTTTAAGATTTTAAGATTTTTGTTTTTATATATGTTAGATTAATTAGTTTAGTACAAAAATAGTTACAAAACTAGTTACAAAAATTAGTACATAATTTGTAAATTAGTACATAATTAGTACATAATTTGATTTATTAGTTTGTTAGTGTTAGTGTTAGATAAAAAATTAGTGTTTAGTGTTAGATAAAAAATTAGTTAGTTTGTTAGTGTTAGTGAAAAAGTTAGTGTTAGATAGAAAATTAGTTAGTTTGTTAGTGTTAGTGTTAGTGTTAGTTTGTTAGTGTTAGTGTTAATAGTGTTAGAAAATTAGTTAGTTTGTTAGTGTTAGTGTTAGTGAAAAAGTTAGTGTTAGTGTTAGTGAAAAAGTTAGTGTTAGAGTTAGTGTTAGTGAAAAATTAGTTATATAGTTAGTGTTAGTTAGTAAGTATGTAGTGCCACCGCGCCCCCGGCCCAAAATAAAGTATGTAGTGCCGGCGCCCCCCAAACGGTAGTGCCGGCGCCGACTAAGTAGTGAATTTATTTTTTAATTTATGTTAACGTTGGTACATATATATATGATTTGTTTCCGTAGCTACGATGCCGCGACAGCGACAGCCGGCGGGCCGTGGTCTGACTCTCACCGAGGAGATGGAGCAGATGGGGAGGTCCGGGACCGGGCTCCGCCGGGGTGGCACTCGGGAGGTCTTAGCTTCCGGGTCGCGCACCTTGGTGCGGAATCCGGGTCCCGTTGTCGACCCGGATATTCTTTGGTGGAGGTCTTATGGGCCACGGTCGTTTCGGAGGGAGCCGGCCCCGCCGGAGGAGGTAGCTCAGCGCATTGAAGCGGAGGACCAGCACGTTCGCCGTTACATGTACGCGTTAGACAACATGTATAGGACCGGATGGAGCGTTATGCGGGGATCTCATGTTAGCTATGCTCCCGTTGTTGTTCCGTGGCTTTGGGGGCACACCCGGCGCGGCTCGAGGACCCGGTCGGCGCCCTCTAGGACCCGGTCTGCGCGGTTGAGTGGTTGTAGTAGTGATTGATATGTATTAGGGTTAAATAAACATGAACCCGATCTATGTATGCATGTAACTGCAGTATCCGCTTTCAGCACTATATTATCGATCCTTAGTTAAGAACTACACATATGTAACTCCATTTTCAGTTTTCTGCATTATCCTTAATTTGATCATATGATGGTTCCTATGTATAGCTTGCAGGTCGTTGTAGAAAGCATGGAGAGAGATGAAATTCAAGAAAATTTCATGGAGGAACTCATAGCAAACGGTACTCTGGATGATCGCGACGATGACGTTATTCCAGATGATGGCGGTGACGATGTCACCGCAACTTATTTGAATGACTCCGGTGAGGGAGCGGAGGATATTGAGGAAGAAGATCCTAGTGGCGCCGGTGAGGAACAAGATCATCATAATGGCTCCCGAACTGTAGTTATCACCGAGGTATATAAATTAATTAAGCCGCTGTTGATCGACTAGATGCATTAACTAATGAAATTGTACTCGACTATGAACTATTTCTTTTTTAGCCCTCCGGATCGAGCACTTCTTCGTAAAGTCGAGGAAGCGAGGCCCGGCCAAAAAGTTGGATGACGGTGTTAGGCACGACATCACCCACATCGAGAAGGATGGTAAACCGATTGCTCCGGAGAAAGGTGCAAAGTCATTTATAGCTCAATGCGGAGTGCTTGTTAGGGACCACGTCCCGATCACCGGTTCGAGAATGGCACAAGCCGAAGGGACTAGTGCTGTCTCGCAGAGGAAGAAGCTCAAGGTCTTTATATCGATGATGTAGCCAAAAACAGCATTATGAACAAGCTCATGTCACATTTCAACATAGTACCCGAAGAGGGGGTGACGCCGAGAAGGCCAAGATGGAGCGAGGCCCTCCGCGAGTTTGGCAAGAAGAAGATGGCCGAACTATTCAAGAGCCACAAGAAAAGATTGCGCCGCCTTATCAAGTTAAAGAAGACTCCGGACAGTGAGAAGGTAAAAAATCACCTGGGACGAATTCGTGAAGTACAGCACGGAGTCAGAAGAATTTAAGAGAAGGTCGGAAATAAATAAGGCAAATGCTGCGTTGAAGCTATATCACCAAATTCCGGGTCCGGTGGATACAGGGCTAACCGTCCTAAGTGGCAGGCAGCCGAGGCGGAACCGACCGAGCAAAGGGATCAGATTAGGGACACACGGTTGGATCGAACGGTGCAAGGAGTGGTTCTACGGGATTGGGGGAACGTTGGATCCGGAAACAGGGAAGTGCATCTATAAGAAAGCTCTATCCGAAGGTTCCCATTGATGCCCCGGAAAAAGCACATAGGGACGTGGAGGCGGGGTTGTTCCAGCCCGAAAGAGAGAACGATGAGCTGACACGCGCCCTTGGGAACAAAGAACACGGCGGACGAACACGAGGCACAGCGAGCTCCGTTCCGTGGAAGTATGGCTTTCCTGCGGAAAGGAAGAGATTTCCCGATAAAAGCCATGAGAGGAGGAAGGCAAGGGAAACAGACCGCCCGGCTAACTTAGAGGAGGGTATGAGCACCATGCAAGCCCAATTAACCATGGTAACCCAAGTACTTACATCTCGGATGGCTCGGGGGCAGGCTGTAGATCCCGCATCGCTCAATGCCATCGCCCCGCTGCAATCTCAACCACACCGGAAAAGCAGCGTGGCTTCCTCTCGACAGGTGGATAATGATGATGATGATGACCAGGTGGTCGAGCCTCCTCGCTACCCCCGTGGATGATCTCACCGAGAGCCGTCCTTGTGAGCTGCATGTTAAAGTTTTCAACCTATCCTTCAAGGCGGCGGTCGGCATCCTCTTACCTACAAGGTCTTACCATTGCCGTCCGGTCCAAGACGACTTTGTCTGTTGTGATGGTGGATGAAGTGTTGAGAGAGTATGAGGGGTTGGTGCTTGAGCACCCTGCAGGTGAAGATGGGGAAATCAAAGAACCGGGAGAAGCCCGTAGAACCACCGTGCAATGGCGGAAGGAGAACATTATGTTTCCAGGTGAGAAGCCAACAAGCGAGGCCACCTCCGCCTCCTCCGCCACCCGTGCGGCCTCCTCCGCGTGATGATTCTCCTCTCGCGCGATGATGATTCCCCTATCCATGACCAGTCTCCTCCGCGTGAAAATACTCCGCCGCCTCCTCCTCCTCGTCGAGAGACTCCGCCGCTTCCACCTAAGCAAAAGAGGAAGCGGTCCGCGGCACCTCCTACGAGCTCCGAACGGATCATCAACTCCAATGAGGGCACGAGACTCCGCAGTTGTTGCCACATGAGCAGATCGAAGAGCAAAAGGCGTTTCTTGCAACCGCGCCGAAGAAGATGTTTATTCCACCGCGTACGCTGAAGCACTTTGCCGAGACGAGAATGAAGAGACCTGAGCCGAGAGCTGATTATGACCGCTCTCTGGACAAGTCCTCTAGAGCGAGCAAAGAAGCAAAAAAAGTCGCCCAGCTTGGACAGCGGGACATTCAGGCCGCACCCCACTTCATCGTGGAGCCATATCATGATCCAGAGACGGCATCGATGATCGAACGGGCGGCTAGAGCTCGGGGAGCATCGCTTGAGTACGAAGATTACTATCCAACGGCTCAAGTGGTAAACAAGTATAGATACGGATCTGATCTCGTCAAACCTGGCGAGCTCGCGCGTCTAGGGACTCAGATGCGAAGGTTGCATGAATGGTACCTGAAAGCCTGTCGAAGAGGTGATCGCTACCTCACGGTGTATCTTAGAGATGAGCATTACTTCCGGGGGGAAGACGAGATAAACATTGAGTTAGAAGAACTGTTTCAGTTATTCAATCAAGACGCCCTCGACAAAGCTGTCATCAGTTGCTACTGCCTGTAAGTGATTTATTTGTGTAATTAAGTTTGTAGCTCATTCATTTGCACTAACAATTATCCTCATTATATTCTTTGTGTACGCTATACATTTAATTATGCAGAATGAAGAAGCTGGAATACAAAAGAGGCAAGCTCCTACCACTGGGGTTCATAGACCCAAACACAGTTCATGAAGTTACGGTTCGAGACTTCGCCAAGGACACAGAGGACAACATCGTAATGTTTTTAGAGAAGCAAGCAGACAAAGAGGATATATTCTTTCCCTACAACTTCAAGTGAGTGTTATATATAACATACATTATGCTTGTGCACCTTCCACTTTATTCTCGTAATCATTGAGCTATGCTTGTGCAGTTTCCATTTTATTCTCCTAATCATTGATCTTCACCTTGGAGTCGTAAACGTCATGGACTCGAAACGTAAAGAATATGCGGAATGGGCGGACATGGCTGCCATCCTCCAGAGGTAGTTTCAATCAATTTCGTATTGGCATCTTCATCTGCTCTAATTCGAAGATATCATCAACTAATCAATTACTCATTTACTCATTATTTTTTGCCGGGCAGGGCTTGGAAACGGTTCATCAATACTGTTCCGGGTGAATGGAAACCGGAGCTTACATTTAGAGATTACTCTGTAAGTAGTACTATATATATAGCTATGTCCGTGAAACTTTATATATGATATTTACTTTCAATACGATGCTTGATTATTAGTTTGATCGAACTATTTTTTCGTAAAGTGTATGAGGCAGGAAAAAGGGAATAACTTATGTGGATACTACGTCTGCACCTTCATGCGTGACATGTCCTGTCCCAAGGGTGGGGATGCCCAAATACACCACACTCGTGTACGATAACAAATTTTCACAATTAATCTTAATTAGTACCATCTATTGTATTGAGTTCCATTCATATATTGATCTCCTTTTTTAAATATAGATGACACGCCTGCGGGACACTCTCATAACAGCGGATCAAATAAAAGCAATTCAAGAGGAAATCGCGGGATTCTTTATTACCGAGGTCCTTACCCCAGGTGGAGAGCACTATCGGAAGATCGTGACGGCGGAGGATATTCGTTCAGGAAAAGTTGTATTGTAAATATGCATGCATTACGTGTACTGTGTTGACTATGTCGTGTACTGTTGACGATGTCTATATATATTCATGACGATTTTTTGTGGTTTCTTGAATGATATATATGCATTGCTGAAACTCTGCCGCGGCAGAGAAACGCCCTGTTTCTCTGCCGCGGCAGAAACGCTGGTACAGCCTAAATCTGTGCCGCGGCAGAGAAATAGCAATTCTCTGCCGCGGCAGAGAAACATAGGCCCGGTTCGTACCACGAACCGGGACCAAAGCCCTTCCAGCGCGAGCTCCCTGGTCGCACCACGTGTTGAGGCCTTTAGGCCCGGTTTATCTTTGAACCGGGACTAAAGGGTACCCCCTTTAGTCCCGCCTAGTTGGTCCCGGTTCGGGAACCGGGTCTAAAGGCCCAAATGGACCGGGCCTATTGCCCCGTTTTCCACTAGAGAGTAGATTTTGGAACCCCCATGACTCGCTCCGACTAGTATATTGTTTCCTTGCACTATTGAGTGTTTGGTTTAGAAGAGAGATGTGAAGAACTAATTTGTGAAGTTTGGAGGGAACACACTCAATCTCGATCGGTGGTGGTGGTATATAAATGGTAGCGTCGCGGGTGTGGTTGTTCATAACATTTATCTCTGAATTAGTATCACGCGATACTTTGTGGAGAAAAGATCTGAAAAGTTATTGTCCTATCTTTGGAATGTGATTGGATAAAATGAATATACAAAGTGGAACGGGGAGGGGGGAGGGGAATGTACGTACTGTAGTTTGTTAGCTTGACTGAATGTGGATGTATCCTCGACAAGATGCATGAAGGATGAGATACTCCATTCCGTCAAGACCGAGTACTCACGTATTGTTGTATTAACTAATCGCACATAGATGTGGCTATATACATCAGCAATTATAGGAAGACAATTTGCGTCCAAGAAATCAATATAATTTACTTAAAACGACGATAGCTTCGACACATGCAATGTGATGGATGGTAATACCAATGGTAACATATTTAGGTTCAACATATTGATCACGCATGATGAATATGTGGTTGTGAGGAATCCAGCTGAGAACAATGGGGAGTCTCCCCTTTCCACAAGACTCTTTTGTAGTATTAAATTTAAGAATGTTGGTTTTAAAAACGAGTAATTGCCCTTATCGCTTGATTTAGTGCAGCCATGAAACGGCACCATGATACTTAAACTGAAATCATAAATCATGCGGCTCCGGAGCCTCAGGAAACCCTAGCCTCCGACCCCCCCAAGATCCCATCTTCCCGGCCGCTGCCGCCGCCGCCGGCGGTGGCGGCCCAACCCGGCCGTTAAAGGCGGCGGGTGAAGGACGGCGCGCCCCGATGGGCTCCCTTCGCGCGGAGGGGGACGTCTCCAGGGCGGCGCGGAGGCTGCGCGCGGAGGAGAGGAGTGGCTCGCCGGCCTCGGCGAGGAAGCGCGGAGGAGAGGAGGGGCCCGACGGAGGCCGTTGCAGTCGAGGCGAAGTGCGGAGGCCGGCGCGTGGATGGGGTCGGGTGCGGGGCGCGGGTCCAAGCCCTGCAGGCGGTGGCGGAGTGGAGCGCGGCCAGAGGAGTTCCTGGCCTGCGGCCGGCCGCCTGAGGGTTGAAGACGAGCGGTGGCGCCCACCCAGTGGCGCCGGCGACGAGGGTGGAGCGGAGGCGCGGGGGCCCGATCTGGGCCTTCTTGGGCCAGATCTGGGTTTCCAGGGCCGGTATGGCAGTCAGCCAAGAGTGGCCGACAGCCATGCGCGAGCGGCCCGACGTGCTGGAGGTGGGCTGCTGCGGTTCTTCGTCGAGCTGGAGGTTGGAGGTGGAGTTCTGCGTTTCTTCGCTATGCTGGAAGCTGGTGGTCCACCAGGCTATGGCGGCGAGGACAAAGTGCTGCGACGACGGCAGTGTGGACAACAAGTTCGGCTGGCCCAATTAGGCGGGATGCGTGGGCAGTGTGCGGCAACACAGACGAAAGTCTAGCCCGACTTCTGTCGGTGCCGACGGCGATGGCGCCTGTGGGCGTCATTCCCCTTCTTGGAGGCGTCGTCGAGTAAGCCGGCACTTCCCTGTTTCCGCCTTCATCGGGTGGTGTCTCCGGGCGAAAGCTTAGGTTCGGAGTGAATCGGCGCATTGGCGGTATCTCGATGTCGTCCCTCTGTTGGGAGCATTGCGTTTTGGAGACGTGGACCGCTGTTTCTCGTTGCGCCCCTCCGGTGTTTGTTGTTATCCAACCTTGAACGTCCGGGGCACTATGTACGGCATCACCGGAGAATCCAAGTCGATGCCTTTCTCAGGACCGACCAAGTCCCTCCATCTTCTACTTTGGTGGTGCGTTGGCAAGGAGAGTTCAGTTGAAGCTGTTGATCTTTGGAGGTTACCGGAGTGGTTCGAGACGTGGCTTTGATGTTCTGTTTTGGATAGGCTTTTTGTGTCGCTGTTGTAGTTTTGGTGGTGGCTGTCTTCGGACTAGCCGGTGTGGAGTGGAGTGAGTTCGTACTACGCTCGTTGTTTGCAGCGAGTTGTAGTCTTCTTGTATTCTATATTCTGCCTTCTATAAAGATATGGTACGCCTCGGCGTACTCTCGAAAAAAAAATCATAAATCATTCTGTAAAACCGTCGAAGGCTACACTGATATGAGTCCTTTTACAGAACCACCAATTCACTGTTCACTGCACTTAGAGCAGCTAGGGGACATGGTGTTTTGTCTCATAGATCCACATGCGCCCATTATGTAAAATGAATTTCATATTTATTGTAAAATATCCACAAAAAATGCAAATAAAATTCTGGGTGTACTTCCAGACATTTTATGTTAGCACCCGGAATTTTATCGGGAAAAGACATTTTTTGCGGCCTGTGTAAAAAAACAAAAAGAAGGTATCTCGGTTCCTATTTTGGAGCATACACCATTATCTTTTTTTACGCCAACCACAAAATTATTTTGGATTGAGCAACACTTTGTGTGAGAACATAAAATACCCAAACATACACCTAAATACATTTTTCATAATTTAGATATTTTAAAATACTATTATTTTTTAGTGGATGTATCTACACCTATGAGCTAAAGTAAATATCTGACAGCCTGATATTCAGTGCTCACTCTAGGGAAGTTTGCTAGCAGTGCATCTCCTTTGGATTGGAGCAAGCACCAACAATGGGTCAGAGAACGATGTGCAAAGCCCAACGGGAGGCGAGCCCCAACACCGGGTTAGAGAATGATGCACAAAGCCACAACATGCAGAAAGATGACTCTCCTAATGTGAATAAGTTTAATCTGGATGAAACTGTTTGAGATCCAGCTCTTAGAAGGAAAATTGCTTCATATTCTCCGGCAGTTCAAGGTCAAGCGAGGAGGGCATACATATTGAAGGGACTTGCCCAACTAATTGTGAAATTTCCTCCTACCGATGGAAGGGCATCTTCTCAATCTTTGAATATAGTGTGTCCAAAGATGCAACCTTTATTTGTATTGCTTCCTCTTTAAGAATCTTGGAAGAGCTAGGAGAACGGGAGTGGTGTTTTGGAACATGGGAGCATATGCTCCCTATATTTTGAAATGCATCTTATACATATTTTAAATTTCAAAAAAATTGAAACAAAAAATTCGCATGTACATCTTCACGTGCTACGCGCTCACAAAGTCGTTTCATAAAACATGAACTTATCATGTGACGTGTGTAAAAAAGACAAAATTCAGTGCTGAAAACAATGCTTTTCACATGATAAGTTTTCTCTTTTTTACATAGGCCACAAAAAATATTAATTTTTCGTGAAACTTGACGCATACACATATATTATGGAGATGTACATGTAGAATTTTTATCAAAAAATTTCCACGCTTCGAAATATATTTTGTTGGTAGAGAGAGCATACGCACCCAGGAGTCGAATTGAATTTCCGTAGGAGAACTGGTTATGAAGTCTTCACCAAAACTGGTTTTCAGGATTGGAAGCATGCATACAAAGCTTTACCCTGACATATTGATGGTGTGGGAAGCAATCACAATAATTGTGTTCCCCATTGTAATGCTTAGAAAAATCAAAACCGAAGTGTGGTAACTCCTAGAGTGGAAGATGAATCAGAAGAGCTTTTAAAAATCTGTTTGACTTCTTCTCTAGAGTGTTGTAGATATCTCATGGCACAGTATTTGTCCTTTTGTGACCACGATGAATCGTCCACTTCTTTGAAAAAGGAAATTTTCTAGAGATGATCGATATGTTGAAAGATGCAAAATGAACAAGTAAGAGATGATTTTGATCGTGGTGGAAGATACCTTCAAATGATTTCCGGTGAGATATAAGGATCTTGCAAGAAGTTGTGTAGAAAAAGTCACCGAAGTGATTATGGAAGACCTTGGTGATAAAAAAAATCTCCGCGCTTATTGACGATTCACGGGATATATCCGTGAAAGAACATAAGGCGGTAATGTTGAAGTTAGCAATAGTCTTTTGTTTCATTTATTTATTTTCTATTCTCTCCGAAACCGCCCTTAATCTAATAATTATCTACTATTTCTTGTAGGTACATGGGCAATAAAGGGGAAGTTCTAGAACATTTTTTCTATATTACATCAAACATTTCTAAAGTTAGCTCTTGTTATGCTTCTTGATCATTACAAACTTCCAATCAAGGCTTCGAGAGCAAGGATATGATGGAGCTTCCAACATGAGAGGTGAATTTAATGGCTTTCAAAGAAAAATTATAGATGAGAACCCATATACCTTATATGTGCATTGCTTTGCTCATCGTCTGCAGCTTGTTGTTGTCTCCATCGCTACTTCTTCTTGCTCATATATTCATGATTTTTTAGTATGTATCACTTATTGTAAACACAACAAGTTCATCATGCACGAAAATGAAAGTATTGGTGGAAGAACCTCACAAAAGATATTTTGGATAAGCTTGAGAGACGTGAAATTTCTACAGGAAGAGGTTTGAATCAGCAAACTAGTTTTGCTAGATCTGGAGATACTAGATGAGGTTAACGTCATGAAACATTTCTTCATTTGGATAGAAGATCGAGGTACGTGCTTGTTTCTCATGTCCTGATCCCAGGGATTCTTTCTCCAAGTTCAATGTAGAGAAGCTTAATTTGTTGTCTTGTTGATATTTATAATGAAGATTTCTGTAATGATGATCGTACGATATTGAGGGATCGTCTTGAGACTTATGTTCTTCATTTGAGAAATCATGTTACCTTTTCGACTTGCAATGATCTTGAAAGTTTGGCTGCAAAAATGGTTCAAATAGAGAAACACATGGTATTTCCATTGGTTTACAAGCTCATTGAGTTGACTTTGTTATTGTCGATTTCAACGACATCTATTGATAGAGCTTTCTTGGAAATAAAAAATTGTCAAGTCTAAATTGTCCAACAAGATAAATGATGATTTGTTTAATCACTTGATGATATGCTACACTTAGTGGGATAAATTTAAATCACTTGATGATGTAGAAATTATTCGACGGTTTCAAGCCTTCAAGGAGATCGTATAGGGATTTTTCGAGTCGTGATTATTATTTGAAGGGTATGTGACATGCATTGTTATGTCAGAAACTCTTTCCAACACTATGAATTGTTCTTACACCCCTTTTTAACATTGCAGGATCCTTTTTGGGGGATATCTAGAATTTTATTTATGACTCGGGCTCTCTAGTGAGCAATTATTTTATCATATTCAATTTGAATTTTGTGCGCCCAAACAATTACAAATATATGGTTCTTAGTTTAGTACTTATATTTTGATACGGATGAAGCCTGGTGACCGGGTGTATACGTGAGCACGCGGTGAGAGACTGACACGTGTTCAAACGGTGTTAGTTTTGCCATGAGATGATAACTAAGCCTTCATCCACACCTTTGTGTAGCAGGAACATATTTTAAAATATTTGGGATCAAAAGTGTATTTCTAGAAAGATAAAGATTTATATAGAAAATACAAAAGTTAATAAGAGGAAAATAGACGGGGTCTCCTTGTCGTCGGGCCGGACCTGAAGCCCGTCGCCTTTACCGACAAATCACGCCACCGTAGACCGCGAGCGCCACCCACCACGCGGCGGCCACCCCCACCGAGCCGTCCTCGCCCTCCCCCGGGTCCGCGCCGGCGGGGGCTCCTCCCGCTCTGAGAACGGAGTTATCGGCCTCGAGCATCATGACCCACCGTCGGTGCGCGGATAGCGCCGCCGAGTCGCGCAGGAGCAGCGCGGCCAGGCCGCCGTTGCTGGCGCCCGCCGCGGCCAGCTTCTCCTCCGCCTCGCGCGCCCACGACTGCAACAGCCGCAGCGCTCGCAGCAGGCTGCCGTTGCCGCCCCCGCCGCCGTCGCCCTTGTGGTGGTTGTCCGCGCCCGCCGCACTCTCCAGCCTGCCGTCGTCGCACCGGAAAATAGGAGCCACGATGGGTGTGTGTGAGCAATGCGCTGCTACGGCGGACGCGCGAGAGGGGGTGGGAAACGGGAGGGAGGCCTTATTACCTCTGCAGGGTAGGCAAGGGGCCGAAGAGCTTGGCCGGAGGCAGCAGGTCGCAGTTCTGGAGCAGATCGGCGGACATGGGCCGCCGCTTCTGGTGGTGCTCGGCGGCGCGTGGCCCCGGCGCGGCCATCAGCCGCAACCCCCGCCCGTACGTCTACTGCTGCTCCAGACCCCCACCGTTGCCGCCGGACACGCTGCTCGTTGGCCGCGCGCAACTCCTCCCCGCCAACTGAAAGCGCGGGTGTTGAGGTTGGGTTTGGTGGGGCGCGGGGGTGGGTTGCTTGAAGGCTTGAAGCAACCGTGGGCGCAAAGAATCGGGGAGGCTTCCGCGGGGAAGAAACCGCGCGTTGGTAGGGGAGGTTGCCGCCGCGCGGAGGAACGGACGAGGTCGTGGTAGCTCGCAGTGGCGTGTCACTGCGCACGCTCTGCCCAACTGAGCGAGTGAGCGTTCGTCACGCTGCGTCCGGCATCGCCTTCGACCAGCCTGCCTCCTCCGACATCCGGCAGAAGGTCCCTGGCGCCGCCACCAGGCGGGAGCGGGACATGCTCCTCGCTGGGGGCAAGATGATGGCGACAGAGGCAGTGCGGCAGGGCGTGGTGGATTCGGCCGGGGACGGCGTCGTCGAGGACGTGGTGGCCGCGGCCGTCGCGGCAAGGGGCTGGGACGGGTAGGTTGTGAGCTCAGGCCGGACGAGGGGAGTTGCGAGGACGCTGTACGGGCAAGGTCAACGCTCTCCAACAGCCTGCCTTGCCCCTTTCCACCGCATAGAATTTTGGTTTTATCTAATGATATGAGCGCGGTGGTGTGGGCTGTGGAGGAGGACGTGACAACAGCACAAACGGACGTTTGGCGGATGTTAGTTGATCCAACGGTGCTGATATGCATCTAACGGTAACGAACGCGTGCTCGCGTATACACCCCCAAATATGCGGTTGCTATATATTCTCGTTTTTTCCTTAGCTTATGGTTCCCACAGCTTCTCATGGATATTACACATAGAAATGTCTTCAACAATAATGATGAATGAAGTAAATTTGATGTAGATGTGAGAGAGATTTGAAAACGGGGAATGGGTAGAATGAACGAGATGTGGTTGTATTGGTTGTTTTGATGTGATTGTGTCTTTTTTTTAGAAATGGGGGATAAAATCTTAACTCATGCATCAAAGTGATGCACCCAACTTTTCGTTGCAAAGTTTCAAGGTTATAGATGTTAGGATAATCAGAATTACAAACTTATGGGTGGCTCAAAGTGGTGACATGAATAAACCAACGAAAGAGAGAATAGAAAGAAACTATATGCATCTTGTATCCACCCTGGTGGCGATAGCCGGAATGACAACAACCAAGTGACCAAGAAACTCTATGTGATTGTGTCTTGTGCCCACCAAGTGACGAAGAATCAATAAAACATTGTTATGAAGAGTATCTGTTTAGTATTAGGCGTTATACTAGTACCATATACACCAGCAACCACTGGTAGAAAAAAGGGCTTTAGTCCCGGTTCGCAACTGCCATTAGTCGCGGTTGCGCAACCGGGACTAAATGGTCGCGACTAAAGTTCCCCCTAGTCGCGGTTGCTTACGAACCGCGACTAAAGGTCCGTCCACGTGGGCGGCTAGCGTGCGCCTGGGCGAAGGCCCAACCGGGACTAAAGGCTATTTCGTTAATTTTTTTTAATTCATTTGGGTTTCTAATTTTTTTCACTTCGTTTTTTTTATCTATTTTTTTAAGAATTTCTATTATTTCAGTTATTTGCATAGCTTAGTCTCTATCTCTAACTACACTTATCTCTAGTCAAATTACTTAGTCGTGGTCAAACTTCCCGCTCGGTCACCCATCCTCCCACTACTCCACCTCTAGCACGCTTAACTTCCGAGTTCCATTCCATCCCGCATCCAAGTGCTACGCGCACATGTATGTGATACTAGTATCATATCAATTCTATTAACATGTTGGTCAATGTCACATTTTTTTATTGTTTGAATTTCAAATAATTTTTTTCATAAACAAAAATAATGATGTAATAATAATCGTGAATAAATAAATAAACATTAACTTTTTAATTTTTATTATTTTTAAATTTTAAATTTTTTTATTTTTCAATTTTTTTTTGCCAAAACCTAAAATTTTGAAAATCTAAAATTTGGGTAAAAGTAATAGTAATCTTTATGCTGGATGCAATTATTAATTTTATTTTTTTAAAAAAATTAAAAAATATAAAATCCATAATTTATAGCAAAAACTAAAATCTTTCTGCTTTCGTATTTTCATTTGGAATTTTGAGAATCTAAAAATTGGCTAACCGGATGTAACTTTTTCCCAGGATTTTTTTGATATATTATACTTTTTTTCCGACGTCGTATGCAAAAGTTATTGCGGTTTTACCATTTTTTCACTTTTTTTGTAAAAAAAGTGAAAATTCGAATTTCTTAATTTCTTCGAATAGTAGGTTGCATAATATACAAGAATCTGAAAACAATTTTTTTTTATTTTCTATCATTTTCTTTTGTATTTTACAAACAAAAAAAGGCGATCCAGGAGGGGGGGGGGGGCATGGTGCGTGGGAGTAAAAAAACTCGGAAAAACCTTTAGTCGCGGTTGGGGACACCAACCGGAACTAAAGGGGTACCCTTTAGTCGCGGTTGGGGACCGCGACTAAAGGTTTTTTCACCGGCTGCATCCTTCCATAGCCCTTTAGTCCCGGTTGGTGTTACCAACCGCGACTAAAGGGGTACCCTTTCGTCTCGGATGGAGCATTAGTCACGGGTCGCCTCCCGAACCGCGACTAAAGCCCACTTTAGTCGCGGTTCGAATATTTCCGGGACTAATGGGGGTGGACGGTTCGTGCTCAAGCCATCTGACAAGTAAATTAACTACGGATGTAGGCATCAAGCCATCGAAAATATGACAAGCCATAACATAATTGCAAACACGCAAAGTGTAAACGGTGGTGAACGGCGTACGAGAGGCACTAAACTATCGCTGTGACGCTGTCTAGTCGGCGATGACGATGGGATCGTCGGCGGTGGCTCCCTTGTCGGCGATCTCCCCTGGCATCCCGCCGCCGCGGAGCACCTGAACCTCGAACACCAGCTCCTGCCCCCTGACGCCGCCCCCGGACACCAGCTCGAACACGCACGCGTCGCCGACCAGCAGCCCGTTGTCGACGGCGAAGTCGGCCCACGCCCCGTCCAGCCTCTTCAGCCTGTTGTCGCCGCAGTAGCTCATGATCCACGACCCCCCGCCGCACCGAAGCACGGCTGCCGTGCGCCTTGCCGGGAGCCGGCGGTGGAAGTGAGCCGGGATGACCTGAGCAAGAAGATGATGGCACGATCAGTTATCGATCCCCCAAATGTTGCCTACACGAGTGACTGGGAGACGTACCAGCTGATATGGCTTCTGGACATGGGTCTTGGCCATGATGGCCGTGAAGAAGGGCCGGCGGCCGGAGAGCGGGGTGGTCTCCTGATCCTCGCCAGCATTCAGCCGCGCCGGTAGCGACTCCTCGCAGGGCTCCAGCTTCGGCTTCACGAGGTGCACGGCCGGCAGCTTCCTCGATGGGCCGGCAGGGATCTCCATCTGACGACAATATCACCGAAAACAACATGATCATCTACTTTATTTCCAGAGAAAATTTTCATGTATTTATGCAGTAAGAGTGGGATATCCATAGCCACTGGAAGGGAAAAAAAAGTGAAACAAAATCGATGAAGAAAAAGAACTTGGTACTTGTTTCTCCAATGAAACAAAGGCTCTCGAGGCCTTTTATTCTGAAAAAAAAGAAGAATTTGGGGGAAGAAGCAGAGCACCATGAGCACCTTGAGCAGAGCGCAGGCAAGGAAGACTTCTGCTCTTCGACCAATGGTAAAGCTGGGCAACTCTACCGCGCGCGCTTGATGAGTGTGCAGCTAACCAACCAACAGTACTCTCGAATTAAAGCAATTACCAGATTCAGCACACATATAGTGCATCTGTGCCTTCGCTGCACCAGTGAATTTGGAAAGTACTCATTGCTCACTGCATTTGGAAAGCTAGCTATTCACAGCTCACTGCATTTGCAAAGCTAGCTGACAAGTGATGAAGCTGCCAAGGTGCACCCATGAATTATAGAGTTTGTTTTCTCAGATGAATTCACGGGATTTCCAGAGCCCAACATTTATTTTAGTTCAACAGTACAACACCTTATTGAGCTTCGCTACAATGCACATTTTACAAAATCTTTTACAAAATCCCATAAAATGGCTCCAAGTAATCGCCAATAATTTTGTACGCAAGCTGTTACGTTCAAAACGGGGGACTTGCGTTTTGATGAATACGTTCAGAGTTTTGGGATTGCAGATATCAGAGATGCATTTCCTACTGATGAAGCCGACCACTTCGGTAACTGACCGGTCCAGCAGCGTGTTGTGCAGAAACTCCAAGGCTGTTGGCTTCTCCCCATCAACAAAATAAGTCACAGGTTTGGGAAAGATTACAGGAGTTGAGAACATTTCAGCAACATATATATGTGCCACTGTTGCTGCCTGGAAAGGTCAACAGGTAAAACAGATAACCTTTGTGAGATCTACAAGCAGAATTCATCATAACGCGACATAAGAGAGTATTTGGCCAACGTGGATGGTTAGGAAAATTAACACGCCGGCGGCGAGAGTGGTATGACTGGTTGTGGCGCTGGTGATCCAAGAGGTCAATGATGTTATAAAAATGACAAGCAAATAATGAAGAACGAAACAAGAACACATGCAGGGGACACAAGATTTAACGTGGAAAACCCCTTCCAACACAGAATGGGAAAAAACCACGGGCGCCAGCCAGCAAAACTTCACTATATCGAGGAGTGTTTACAAACTTACAATCTGATAAACCCTAACCGGCGGCTTACAAGATGTATATATAGGCGGTGCCAACGATCCGTACCGTACCGCGGGGGGCTGCCGCCCCCCCCGCACCCCCTTCGCAGGCGACGGGCCTCGCTCCGCTCGTCAGAAGTTAGCCTCCCTTTAGTATATGAATTTGGATCACAATACAACAAACTCCACCTTGAGACAAATTCCATCTTGTTGCATGAACTTCAACAATCTCCTGAACAGCAAAGAAAAAACACTTGCTGGCGCCAACAGCCACTTGGGCTAAACAGCTATACCAACCAAGCTCGAGCAAAGCTCAAACTTGGAAACAGGAACTGACTTTGTCATCATATCAGCAGGATTATCATGAGTACTTATCTTGCATACCTTTAGTTTACCTTGAGCAACAATGTCGCAAACATAATGGTACTTGATATCAATGTGCTTTGTCCTCTCATGGAACATTTGATCTTTAGTAAGGTAGATTGCACTTTGACTATCAGAAAACAAGTTAATGCAAGAATCATCTCCACAAAGCTCAGCATACAAACCTTTCAACCAAACAGACTCTTTGCAAACTTCATTAATTGCTATATATTCTGCTTCAGTTGTAGATTGGGCAACAATAGATTGTAACGTTGCCTTCCAACTCATAGCAGATCCACCAACAGTGAACACATAACCTATGAGGGATCTTCTCTTATCCAAATCGGCAGCAAAATCTGAATCCACATAGCCTACGAGTCCCTCACCGGTCTTGCCAAACTTCAAGCAAGCTTTGGATGTGCCACGAAGGTACCTGAAAATCTACTGAACAACTTTCCAATGTTCTTTACCAGGATCAGCTAGGTATCGACTGACCAAACTCATAGCATATGATAAATTAGGACGAGAACAAACCATGTCATACATCAAGGAACCAACAGCACTAGAATATGGAACTCGAGACATGTACTCAATATCTTCATCAGTACTAGGACATTGCAATGCTGACAATTTGAAGTGAGAAGCAATTGGTGTACTAACAGACTTTGCATCATGCATATTAAAACGATGAAGAACTTTCGAATGTAATTTTGCTGACTAAGAAATAACACACTAGATTTTCTGTCTCTTGTAATTTCCATACCTAGTATTTTCTTAGCAGCACCAAGATCCTTCATCTCAAACTCACTACTTAACTGTGACTTTAAAGTAGTGATCTATTTCTTGCTCTTGGCAGCAATTAACATATCATCAACATATAACAACAAGTATATTGGTGATCCATTAACAAACTTGATATAAACACAACTATCATACTTAAATCTCTTAAACTCATGTGCAAGCATAGATGAATCAAACCTTTTGTACCACTGTCTTGGAGACTGTTTCAGACCATAAAGAGACCTCTTCAACTTGCAAACAAGATCCTCAAGCTCTCCATGCAGAAAAGCAGTCTTTGTGTGCGTGATTCCAATCACGGCAGAAGATTCCGTTCAGATTTTTCTTTGAGTATATGGAAAGTATCTTTGAGTGTATGGAAAGCATGAGATTGAGCTAGATTCAGTTAAAATGTTTTGGAAGGAGTCGGCTCTTCAATTCAGTTTATCCTAGCGCCCATCCCTCCTCGATCCAAATCATGCGGGAAAATAAAAGACAAGCGCCGACTCATCTTTTTGCGTCGATGCCAAGCAAAATCCCGGGATCGATCGGAAATCCAAGGAAACAGCCAGGGAAAAAAAGCCTAGCGCCCACTCCAAGCGTCCCCATTGTACATGCCCTTAGGATCTCGACACCTACTCGGCAACTTAATTTAAAAGAAACCCAATCCAAAGGAACACATTTCTCCTCCTTGGCCCTCCTTCTCCTTGCGCGAGAGTTCCAAGCGAGTACGTGCCATAGAATTTGTAATTCCTGATGTCTTTGAGTAATACAAGGTATTTCGCAAAAAAAAAATTCTGGTCATGGCAAGCGATGACGACATTTACGTGCCCTACCCTACATTCTGACAAATATGGGCATTGTTGAATCCTGAATAACATTGAAGCGATAACCGCCACCATGGAAGCCATTGCCTTCATTGAATCCACCCCATTGACTCATTTGTTGTATTGTGATCTAAATTCATATACTAAAGGGAGGCTAACTTCTGACGAGCGGAGCGAGGCCCGTCGCCGGAGGCTTGGGCCGAAGGCTTGGCCCGTCGCCTGCGAAGGCGGGTGCGGGGGGCGGCAGCCCCCCGCGGTATGGTACGGATCGTTGGCACCGCCTATATATACATCTTGTAAGCCACCAGCTAGGGTTTATCAGATTATAAGATATCCCACGGCGTTTGTAAACACTCCTCGATATAGTGAAGTTTTGCTGGCTGGCGCCCGTGGTTTTTCCCCTTCTGTGTTGGAAGGGGTTTTCCACGTTATATCTTGTGTCCCCTGCGTGTGTTCTTATTTCGTTCGTCGTTATTTGCTTGTCGCTTTTATAACAAGTGGTATCAGAGCCCGTGTTTCAATCTAGGGTTTTGCGACATGTCTTCCTTGAAGTTCGATCTACCGTAGCTGGATTACACCACGAGATTTTCTCTGTGGCAAGTGAAGATGAGGGCAATCCTTACCCAATCTTCTGATCTGGATGAAGCTCTTGATGGATTTGGCAAGAAAGATGCCAAGACCTGGATCGACGAAGAAAAGAGGAAACACCGTAAGGCGTTTTCTTTAATTCAGCTTCATCTATCCAACAATATCTTGCAGGAAGTGCTGTCTCAGAAATCCGCAGCGGCGCTGTGGTTGAAACTGGAATCAATCTGCATGTCCAAAGATCTAACCAGTAAGATGCACGTGAAGATGAAGTTGTTCTCGCACAAGCTGCAAGAAGGTGCATCAATGATGAATCACCTATCGATCTTTAGAGAGATCGTTTCTGATTTGCTGTCCATGGAGGTAAATTATGATGATGAGGATCTCGCTCTTATACTGTTAGTCTCGTTGCCTAATTCCTTCGCAAATTTTCGAGACACTTTGTTATACAGTCGTGATGAACTAACCCTTGCCGAAGTTTATGAGGCCCTCCAGCAGAGGAAAAAGATGAAATATATGGTGCAGGCAGAGGGTTCGTCATCTAAGGTAGAAGCACTGCAGGTCCGAGGCAGGACCGAGAACAGAAACAACAACTACAACAACTACAATAGAGATAAAAGCAAGACCGACAGAGGTCGCTCAAAGTCCAATGGACGAGATGGTAAGTTCTGCAAGTATTGTAAGAAAACTAGCCACAATATTGATGATTGCTGGAAGTTGCAGAACAAAGAGAAAAGAAACAGTACTTACCAACTGAAAAACAAATCTGAGAGTGATGGTAAGGCTGCTGTTGTTTCCAGTGATAATTCTGATGGCGAGTGCCTAGTTGTGTTTGCTGGTTGTGTTTCTGGTAATGATGAGTGGATCTTTCATTTTGCATGTTCGTTTCATATTTGATGTAACAAAGACTGGTTCAGTTCTTATGAGTTTGTGCAGAGTGGAGATGTTGTGCGTATGGGAGATAACAACCCACGGGAGATCGTGGGTATTGGCTCCGTTCAGATAAAGATGCATGATGGCATGACACGCACTCTGACAGATGTGAGACACATACCTGGTATGGCCAGAAATCTGATCTCTCTCAGTACCCTTGATGTTGAAGGGTACAAACACTACTAGATGGCTGCAATTTGAGTAAGTTTGAGTTCTGTGAGCACTGCATTTTTGGTAAGCATAAAAGAGTTAAATTCAATGCTTCCGTTCATACCACTAAAGGGATTCTAGATTATGTACATGCTGATGTGTGGGGACCTTCCCGCAAGACTTCTCTTGGTGGTGCGAATTACATGCTTACTATCATAGATGATTACTCCAGAAAAGTGTGGCCTTTCTTTCTGAAACATAAATCTGATGTGTTTGATGATTTTAGAAAGTGGAAAGTTATGTTAGAGAAGCAAACCGAAAAGAAAGTTAAATTGCTTTGTACTGACAATGGCATGGAGTTTTGTTCTACTGTTTCCAATGATTATTGCAGCGACGAAGGCATTGTCAGGCACCACACCATCCCATATACTCCTCAGCGGAATGGTGTGGCGGAGAGGATGAACAGAACCATCATCTCCAAGGCTCGCTGCATGTTGTCCAATGCTGGTATGCATAGACGTTTCTGGGCTGAAGCAGCCTCCACCGCATGTTACTTGATAAACATGTCACCTTGTATTCCGCTTGATAAGAAAACTCCTATTGAGGTATGGTCTGGTTCACCTGCTGATTATTCACAGTTGAGAGTTTTCGGTTGCACTGCTTATGCTCATGTTGATAATGGAAAGCTAGAGCCTAGGGCTGTTAAGTGTGTGTTTCTTGGTTATGGTTCAGGAGTTAAGGCATACAAGTTATGGAATCCTGAAACTATGAAAGTTTTGCATAGCAGGAATGTAGTCTTTAATGAGGATGTCATGTTTTATAAGAGTTCATCTACAGACGTTACTGATGCTGTTGATTTTTCTGATAGTTCTGATGATGAGCAACAGAGGATCAGTGTGCAGGTGGAGCACGTGGAGGAGAAAGAAAATGATGTTGCTGAAAATGATAACACTGTTGTTCAGCACTCACCACCTGTTTTGCAGCAAACAAATGGTTATATTGCTGCTGATAGACCGAGGCGTAACAAAGGTCCACGTCCTCGTTTAATTGAAGAATGTAATCTTGTTCATCATGCTTTGAGTTATGCTGAACAGGTGGAGCATGATACTGAACCTGCTACATATACTGAGGCCGTTGCATCCGTTGACCGCGTGAAGTGGATTTCTGCTATGCAAGAGGAGATGCAGTCGCTTGACAAGAATGGCACATGGGATGTTGTGCCCTTGCCTAAACACAAGAAGGTTGTCCGCTGTAAGTGGATATTTAAAAGAAAGGAAGAATTGTCTCCTAATGAGCCTCCGAGGTTTAAGACAATGTTAGTAGCAAAATGTTTCAGCCAAATTCCAGGTATTGACTATAATGATGTATTCTCTCCGGTTGTGAAGCATAGTTCCATTCGTGCATTCTTTGATATTTGTGGCTATGCATGATCTTGAACTTGAGAAGTTAGATGTGAAGACTGCTTTTCTGCATGGAGAGCTTGAGGATGAGATATACATGGACCAGCCTGAAGGTTTTGTTGTGCCTGGTAAGGAGAAAGACGTGCAGCTGGGTATCTCACTGTCGACGAAGTTCTCCGAGGAGAACAGACAGGAGGCTGGGTACCTCACCATATCGACGAAGTACTCCGAGGAGGGACAGACGGGCGGCTGGGTTCCTCACCATCGGCGGTCCAGATGAGCAGCTGAGGACGAGTCGTTGGTGGCATGCTCCGGCCTATCGGTGCGGCAAGCGGCCGGCCCGTGCGTCGCGCGTTGGAGAGCAACGGCACTGTAGGTTCTTTTGGCGTCCAGTCTAGCGACCGAGCAAGCGCTCGGCGTTGCGAGGTAGGGCGCTTAGTGCATAATTAGAATTTTTTGATTTTCCTTTTTTCACTTAAGCGTATACTTAAGAGTCTCCCATTGTAGATGTCCGAAGAAGACTCTCGCCTCCGGCTCTGTTCGTGGTGGATACCTGCTCTAGCTTTTCTCCCCTTCGCCTACAGCTTAGCCTTCGCCGGCCCCTCTCCCTCCCGTTGCCGGTGGCCACGGCTGGTCGTTGATGTGCGGGAGAGTGGGCCGGATGGTAGGAGTAGCTTTTCTTTGTTGTTTTGTAGCTTTCGTCTTGCTGTTTGGAAGCTTCTTCGCAGCGTCTGCGGGCGGCGCCCGAAGGATGCGAGAGCCTTGTGCTTGGCGGTGTCCATGGTGGGCGACGACCATGCAAGGATCTGGCTGCAGCTTCATCAATAAGCTCGCTGGTCCTGCTGGATCTGCTACCTTCGGTGGGAGATCGAAGACTTTCTTCTCTACTTGTCGTGGGGATGAGGTGATTGGGGTCTTTCCTTCTCTGATCGATTGGCGGCTGGATTTGCATCAGGGGAGCGTCGAAGCTGCTCCTGGGAGTGCTTTCTCTGCGGTGTTTCTTCGGTTGCCGACCATCCTGGTGGAAGGGCGACCACTCCCTCCCTCTTCATCGGCGACGGTGTCTTCCGGCTGGCGATTGCAGGTTAAGATCAACCTCCAGGCGGTGATCCCAAAGTGGAGGCCCCTCTGCACCGGCTCAGTTGGCTCCCGGTGTCTCTCCCCAAGTGGTCATGTCCCTGGCGGTGAGTTGCTAGACTGTGTCGCGATGTGTAGCAGCGGTGGCGTTGGAGCTGGACCCGATTGCTTTTCCTTTTTATGTTCTAGGGTCCTTAGTATAAAAAGCTTGGACTTGTCGGTAATTTTCTTTCCTCCTGGAGCCCTCCTTGTATTTGTTGCATCACTGTTGAATGAAAGCTTCTAGGTCACTTTGGGGCCTTCCCCTGTTCAAAAAAAGAAAAGAAAATTGGGTTGCCTGCTTCACCAGCGTGGATGACAATAAGCATGTGTGACTTGTTTGTGTAGGATAACGTTGCATAGAAAACAAAAAATTTCCTACCGCGAACACGCAATCCAATCCAAGATGCAATCTAGAAGACGGTAGCAACGAGGGGATTATCAAGTCTCACCCTTGAAGAGATTCCAAAGCCTACAAGATGAGGCTCTTGTTGCTGCGGTAGACGTTCACTTGCCGCTTGCAAAAGCGCGTAGAAGATCTTGATCACGGCGCCACGAATGGGCAGCACCTCCGTACTCGGTCACACGTTCGGTTGTTGATGAAGACGATGTCCACCTCCCCGTTCCAGCGGGCAGCGGAAGTAGTAGCTCCTCTTGAATCCGACAAAGCACGACGGCGTGGTGTCGGTGGTGGTGGAGAAATCCGGCGGAGCTTCGCTAAGCGTGCGGGATGTGGTGGAGGAGAGAGGGCCGCTAGGGTTTGGGAGAGGGGGGCGCCGGCCACTAGGGGTGCGGCCACCTTGGTGGTTGTTGGGGTGGCCGGCCCCCTCCCCTTGGCCCTCATTATATAGGTGGAACACCCAAGAGTTGGTCTACAAGTCTTCGAATAAGACCCCAAACCAAAACTTTCCATAACACATGAAACCTACCCAAGCTAGGACTCCCACTAGAGGTGGGATTCCCACCCTTCCTTGGGAGGGGGTGGCCGGCCCCCCTTGGGGAGTCCACTTGGGACTCCTCCCCCTTTAGGGTTGGCCGGCCATGGAGGTGGAGTCCATCCGGGACTCCGCCTTCCTTAGTGGTTTCTTCCGGACTTTTCTAGAACCTTCTAGAACCTTCCATAGAACCTTTCGGATCATTTTAAATCTTATAAAATGACTTCCTATATATGAATCTTATTCTCTGGACCATTCCGGGACTCCTCGTGATGTCCGGGATCTCATCCGGGACTAAGAACAAATATTCGAACTCCATTCCATATTCAAGTTCTACCATTTCAACATCCAACTTTAAGTGTGTCACCCTACGGTTCGCGAACTATGCGGACATGGTTGAGTACTCACTCCGACCAATAACCAATAGCGGGATCCGGAGATCCATAATGGCTCCCACATATTCAACGATGACTTTAGTGATCGAATGAACCATTCACATACGATACCAATTCCCTTTGTCACGCGATATTTTACTTGTCCGAGGTTTGATCATCGGTATCACTCTATACCTTGTTCAACCTCGTCTCTTGACAAGTACTCTTTACTCGTACCGTGGTATGTGGTCTCTTATGAACTTATTCATATGCTTGCAAGACATTAGACGACATTCCACCGAGAGGGCCCAGAGTATATCTATCCGTCATCGGGATGGACAAATCCCACTCGTTGATCCATATGCCTCAACTCATACTTTCCGGATACTTAATCCCACCTTTATAACCACCCATTTACGCAGATGGCGTTTGGTGTAATCAAAGTACCTTTCCGGTATAAGTGATTTATATGATCTCATGGTCATAAGGACTAGGTAACTATGTATCGAAAGCTTATAGCAAATAACTTAATGACGAGATCTTATGCTACGCTTAATTGGGTGTGTCCATTACATCATTTATACAATGATATAACCTTGTTATTAATAACATCCAATGTTCATGATTATGAAACTAATCATCCATTAATCAACAAGCTAGTTAAGAGGCATACTAGGGACTCTTTGTTGTTTACATATCACACATGTATCAATGTTTCGGTTAATACAATTATAGCATGGTATATAAACATTTATCATAAACATAAAGATATATAATAACCACTTTTATTATTGCCTCTTGGGCATATCTCCTTCGATCTCCCACTTGCACTAGAGTCAATAATCTAGATTACATTGTGATATACCTAACACCCATGGCATTCTGGTGTTGGTCATGCTTTGCCCTAGGGAGAGCTTTAGTCAACGGATCTGCTACATTCAGATCAGTGTGTACTTTTCAAATCTTTACTTCTCCATCTTCGATGTACTCGCGAATCGAGTGGTAACGCAGCTTGATATGCTTCAGCCTCTTGTGTGACCTTGGCTCTTGTGCATTGGCGATGGCACCCATGTTATCACAGTAGATGATTAATGGGTCCAATGCACTAGGAACCACACCGAGCTCTACAATGAACCTTTTCATCCATACCGCTTCTAATGAAGCCTCTGAATCCGCTATGTACTCTGATTCTGTTGAAGACTTCGCCACCGTGCACTGCTTCGAGCTTGCCCAGCTTACTACAATACCATTCAATGTACCCAGATTGTGACTTAGAGTCATCAGGATCAGTGTTCCAACTTGCATCGGTGTAACCGTTTACAACGAGCTCTTGGTCACCTCCATAACAAAGAAACATATCCTTAGTTCTTTTCAAGTACTTCGGGATATTCTTGACCGCTGTCCAGTGTTCCATTCCTGGATCACTTTGATATCTGCTAGTCAAACTAACAACATGTGCAATATCCGGTCTAGTACATAGCATGGCATACATGATAGATCCTACTGCCGAGGCATAGGGGATATTACTCATCCTTTCTCTTTCTTATGCCGTAGTCGGTCCTTGAGTCTTACTCAAGACCTTGCCTGGTAACATAGGTAAGAACCCTTTCTTACTTTCGTCCATTCTAAACTTCTTTATAATCTTGTCCAGGTATGAACTCTGTGATAACCCTATTAGGCGTCTTGATCTATCTCTATAAATCTTGATGCCTAATATATACAATGCTTCACCAAGGTCTTTCATTGAAAAACTATTATTCAAATAACCTTTTACACTGCTTAATAGTTCTATATCATTCCCAATCAATAATATGTCATCTACATATAATATCAGGAATGCTACAGAGCTCCCACTCACTTTCTTGTAAATACAGGACTCTTCATGACACTGTATAAACCCGAAGTCTTTGATCACCTTATCAAACCGTCGGTTCCAACTTCTTGATGCTTGCTTCAGTCCATAGATTGAACGCTGAAGTTTGCATACTTTGTCAGCATTTTTAGGATCGACAAAACCTTTGGGTTGTACCATATACAACTCTTCCTCAATGTCTCCATTAAGGAACGCCATTTTGACATCCATCTGCCAAATCTCATAATCGAAAAATGCAGCTATTGCTAACAAAATCCTCACAGATTTTAGCTTCGCTACAGGTGAGAAAGTCTCATCGTAGTCAACTCCTTCAATTTGTCGGAAACCCTTTGCGACAAGTCGAGCTTTATAGATAGTAATATTACCATCAGCATCTGTTTTTCTCTTGAAGATCCATTTATTCTCGACAGCCTTGCGGCTATCAGGTAAGTCTACCAAAGTCCATACTTTGTTATCATACATGGATCCCATTTCGGATTTCATGGCTTCTTGCCATTTGTTGGAATCTGGGCTCATCATCGCTTCTTCATACGTCGCAGGGTCCTCATCATTGTTATCCACAATCATGACATTTAGACAAGGATCATACCAATCAGGAGTGGCACGTTCCCTTGTCGATCTGCGAGGTTCGGTAGTTTCCTCGTTCGAAGTTTCATGATCATTATCATTAGCTTCCTCTGTTGCGGTGTAGGCGGTACGAGTATAACTTCCGCATCTTGCGCTACTCGATCAACGAGTATAGATTCATCAATCTCATCGAGTTCTACTTTTCTTCCAGTCACTTCTTTAGTGAGAAATTCTTTCTCAAGAAAGGTTCCGTTCTTAGCAACAAAGATTTTACCTTCGGATCTGTGATGAAAGTGTACCCTATAGTTTCCTTAGGGTATCATATGAAGACACATTTCTCCGCTTTGGGTTCTAGCTTGTCTAGTTGTAACTTCTTTACATAGGCTTCGCAACCCCAAACTTTAAGGAACGATAGCTTAGGTTTCTTATTAAACCATAATTCATACGGTGTCATTTCTACGGATTTTGATGGTGCTCTATTTAAAGTGAATGCGGCTGTCTCTAATGCATAACACCAAAATGATAACGGCAAATCAGTAAGAGACATCATAGAACGAACCATATCTAAGAGAGTTCGATTACGACGTTCGGACACACCGTTTCGTTGTGGTGTTCCTGGCGGTGTCAATTGTGAAAGTATTCCGCATTTCTTTAAATGCATGCCAAACTCATAACTCAGATATTCACCTCCACGATCAGATCATAGAAATTTAATCTTCTTGTTACGTTGATTTTCTACTTCACTTTGGAATTCCTTGAACTTCTCGAAAGTTTCGGATTTATGTTTCATGAAATAGATATACCCATATCTACTTAGATCATCTGTGAAGGTTAGAACATAACGATAACCACCGCGCGATGCTACGCTCATTGGTCCGCACACATCGGTGTGTATGATTTCCAATAAGTCGTAGCTCGCTCCATCATACCGAAAAATGGAGTCTTAGTCATTTTTCCCATTAGACATGCTTCGCATCTATCAAGTGACTCAAAGTCAAGTGATTCAAGTAACCCATCGGTGATGGAGTTTCTTCATGCGTTTCACTCCAATATGACCAAGACGACGATTGCCACATATAAGTAGAATTATCATTCAATTTAATTCGCTTAGCATCAATGTTATGTATATGCGTATCACTACTATCGAGATCTAACAGAAATAAGCCATTCTTTTCAATTGCTCGACCATAAAAGATATTATTCATAAAAATAGAACAACCATTATTCTCAGACTTGAATGAATAACCGTCTTGCATTAAACAAGATCCAGATATAATGTTCATGCTCAACGCGGGTACAAAATAACAATTATTTAGGCTTAAAACTAATCCCGAAGGTAGATGTAGAGGAAGTGTGCCGACAGCGATCACATCGACTTTGGATCCATTTCCAACGCGCATCATCACTTCATCTTTCAGTAGTCTTCATTTATTCTTTAGTTCCTGTTTCGAGTTACAAATATGAGCAACCGAACCAAGTATCAAATACCCAGGTACTAGAACGAGAACCAGTGAGATAAACATCTATAACATGTATATCAGATATACCTTCTTTCTTTTTCTTGACAAGGCCGCTCTTCAGATCAGCCAGATACTTGGAGCAATTACGCTTCCAGTGTCCCTTCTCCTTGCAGTAATATCACTCAGCATCAGGCTTAGGGCCGTTCTTAGGTTTCATAGGAGGTGTGGAAGCTTTCTTGCGACCCTTCTTGAATTTTCCCTTAGACTTGCCCTGTTTCTTGAAACTGGTGGTCTTGTTGACCATCAACACTTGGTGCTCTTTCTTGATCTCAATCTCAGCAGCTTTTAGCATGCCAAAGAGTTCGAGTAACTCCTTGTTCATGTTCTGCATATTGTAGTTCATCACAATGTTCTTGTAACTTGGTGGCGGTGATTGAAGGGCACGATTAATCCCTGTCTCGTTAGGAATCACTATTCCCAAGTCATCGAGTTTCTTTGCATGCCCGGTCATGGCGAGCATGTGCTCACTAACGGAGCTGCCTTCTTCCATCATACAGTTTGAAGAAATGTTTCGATGCTTCATAGCATTCCACGGCCGCATGAGTCTCAAATATAGCTTTCAGCTCATTCATCAACTCATGAGGATCGTGGTGCTCAAAACGTTTTTGAAGATCGGATTCCGGACTACACGGGATGGCACACCGAACTTGAGAGTACCGAGTTTTCCGAGTCGCGTAAACAGCTTTTACTTCATCGGTTTCAGTTTCTGCAGGAGGGTCACCTAGCGGTGCATCAAGCACATATTAGAGATTTCCGCCAGAGAGGAAGATCCTCACATGATGGAACCAGTCGGTGAAGTTGCTACCGTTGCTCTTAAGTTTTTCTTTCTCTAGGAACTGGTTAAAATTGATTGGGGACGCCATCTCTACAACATATATTTGCAAAAGTTTAGACTAAGTTTATGACAAATTGAGTTCAAATTTTAATTCAACATAATTAAAAATCTAGGTGAACTCCCACCCAAAACAATATCCCTCGCATTGTCTTAGTGATCACACGAACCAAATCCACCGCACCTAAGTCCGATCATCACGAAATAAGGTGTGATTTCAATGGCGAACACTCAAAGTATTCATCATATCAACCATATGATTCATGCTCTACCTTTCGGTATCACGTGTTCCGAGACCATGTCTGTACATGCTAGGCTCGTCAAGGCCACCTTAGTATCCGCATGTGCAAAACTGTCTTGCACCCGTTGTATGCACTTGTTGATTCTATCACACCCGATCATCACGAGATGCTTCGAAACGACAAGTCTTGGCAACGGTGCTACTAAGGATGAACACTTTATTATCTTGAGATTTTAGTGAGGGATCATCTTATAATGCTACCGTCGCGATCTAAGCAAAATAAGATGCATAAAAGGATTAACATCACATGCAGTTCATATGTGATATTATATGGCCCTTTTGTCTTTGCGCCTTTAATCTTCATCTCCAAAGCACGGACATTATCTCCATCATCTTCGGGCATGATCTCCATCATCGTCGGCGTAGCGTCAAGGTCAATGGCGCCGTCTTCATGATTGTCCTCCATGTAGCAACTATTACAACTACTTTGAAAAACTACTCAACATGAAATTTAAAGACAACCATAAGGCTCCTGCCGGTTGTCACAATAAAATAATGATCATCTCATACATATTCATCATCACATTATGGCCATATCACATCACCAAACCCTGCAAAAACAAGTTAGACGTCTCTAATTTGGTTTGCATATTTTACGTGGTTTAGGGTTTTCAAGAGAGATCTAATCTACCTACGAACATGAACCACAATGTTGATACTAATGTTGTCAATAGAAGAGTAAATTAAATCTTCACTATAGTAAGAGAGACAGACACCCGCAAAGCCTCTTATGCAATACAAGTTGCATGTCGAACGAGGAACAAGTCTCATGAACGCGGTCATGTAAAGTTAGTCCGAGCCGCTTCATCCCACTATGCCACAAAGATGCACAGTACTCAAACTAAAGATAACAAGAGCATCAACGCCCACAAAAACATTGTGTTCTACTCGTGCAACCATCTATGCATAGACACGGCTCTGATACCACTGTAGGATAATGTTGCATAGAAAACAAAAAATTTCCTACCGCGAACACGCAATCCAAGCCAAGATGCAATCTAGAAGACGGTAGCAACGAGGGGATTATCGAGTCCCACCCTTGAAGAGATTCCAAAGCCTACAAGATGAGGCTCTTGTTGCTGCGGTAGACGTTCACTTGCCGCTTGCAAAAGCGCGTAGAAGATCTTGATCACGACGCCACGAACGGGCAGCACCTCCGTACTCGGTCACACGTTCGGTTGTTGATGAAGACGACGTCCACCTCCCCGTTCCAGCGGGCAGCGGAAGTAGTAGCTCCTCTTGAATCCGACAGCACGACGGCGTGGTGTCGGTGGTGGTGGAGAAATTCGGCGGAGCTTCGCTAAGCGTGCGGGATGTGGTGGAGGAGAGAGGGCCGCTAGGGTTTGGGAGAGGGGGGCGCCGACCACTAGGGGTGCGGCCACCTTGGTGGTTGTTGGGGTGGCCGGCCCCCTCCCCTTGTAATAGTATGATCAAGGTTATGTAAGTAGCATGTCACTACAGAAATTATTCTTTTTATCGTTTACCTGCTCGGGACGAGCAGGAACTAAGCTTGGGGATGCTGATACGTCCCCGACGTATCCATAATTTCTGTCGTTCCATGCTTGTTTTATGACAATACTTACATGTTTTGCTTGCACTTTATAATGTTTTTATGCGTTTTCCGGAACTAACCTATTAACGAGATGCCACAGTGCGGTTCCTCGTTTTCCGCCGTTTTTGGTTCCGTAGAAGGCTGTTCGGGCAATATTCTCGGAATTGGACGAAATCAACGCCAAACCTCCTATTTTTCCCGGAAGGCTCCGAACACCGAAGAAGAGTCGGAGAGGGGCCGGGGGCCACCACACCACATGGCGGCGCAGGCCAGACCCTGGCCGCGCCGGCCTAGGGTGTGGCGCCCCCGTGTGTCCCCTCGCGCCGCCTCTTCGCCTATAAAATCCCTTTCGACCTAAAAACGCAGTACCAATTGATGAAACTCCAGAAAGACTCCAGGGGCGCCGCCGCCATCGCGAAACTCCAATTCGGGGGACAGAAGTCTCTGTCCCGGCACCCTGCCGGGACGGGGAAGTGCCCCCGGAAGCCATCTCCATCAACGCCACCGCCTCCGCCATGCTCCGTGAGTAGTTCCCCCATGGACTACGGGTTCTAGCTGTAGCTATGTCGGTATACTCTCCCCCATGTACTTCAATACAATGGTCTCATGAGCTGCCTTACATGATTGAGATTCATCTGATGTAATCGGTGTTGTGTTTGTTGGGATCCGATGGATGATACATTATGATTAGTCTATCTATAAAGTTTCTAAAGTTATTGTTACCGCAATCTTGTTATGCTTAATGCTTGTCACTAGGGCCCGAGTGGCATGATCTTAGATTTGAGCTCTATATTGTTGCTTAGATTGTATCTACAAGTTGTATGCACATGTCACCGTCCGGAACCAATGGCCCCGAAGTGACGAAATCGGGACAACCGGAGGGGATGGTAGCGATGTGAGGATCACATGTTTTCACGGTGTGTTAATGCTTTGCTCACGTACTCTATTAAAAGGAGTACCTTAATATCCAGATAGTTTCCCTTGAGGCCCGGCTGCCACCGAGCTGGTAGGACAAAAGATGTTGTGCAAGTTTCTCATTGCGAGCACGTACGACTATATACGGAAAACATGCCTACATAATTAATAATCTTGATGTTCTATCTTAATGCTATTTCAATCCTATCAATTGCCCGACTGTAATTTGTTCACCCAACACTTGTTATTGGAGAGTTACCACTAGTGTAGATAGCTGGGAACCCCGGTCCATCTCTCATCATAATATACTTGTTCTACATGTCATTGGAAGTAGTATCAACTATCTTCTGGTGCCATCGCTCTCAAACTGCTATTACTGCTGCTGTGTTACTGTTACTACTGCTCTCATATTATCGCTACTTTCACATCACCCCTGTTGCTAGTGCTTTTCCAGGTGCAAATTGAATTGACAACTCAGTTGTTAAGGCTTATAAGTATTCTTTACCTCCCCTTGTGTCGAATCAATAAATTTGGGTTATACTACCCTCGAAGACTATCGCGATCCCCTATACTTGTGGGTCATCAAGACTGTTTTCTGGCGCCGTTGCCGGGAGGCATAGCTCTACTCATAAGTTCACTCGGGGAGTACACTCTACCTCTCTCTCTCGTTTTTATTTTGTTTTATTTTGTTTTGCTTAGTTTACTATTGTTTAGTTTATTTGTGCTTAGTTTATTTCTCGTCTAGTATTATTTTGCGTAGTTTACTTTTGCTTAGTTTATTTTTGTCTTGTTTTATTTGTCTCATATACCCAAAAATCCATAAAAATTTGAAAAACCAAAAAATTAAAAACTCGCTGTTATGGGAGAACCTACAACCTACTTGGAGCTTATAGAATGTTATAATAATTATAGAGAATCAAGAACTGGTAAAATAATGAGTGCTATGATAGAGAAATTAAATACAATTGCTAGAATCTTGCTTAGACGCCATGATATAAACTGTTGCTCTCAACAGGATACTAAACATCTTAAATTTCAATGTGGCTTTAGTGAGGAATTTTTTATTAAGAACTATAACCGGAATTGCTATATTCATTATGGGTTCGAAGAGGTAGAACAATTTGTCTTATTTATGGGAGCCTCCGAGATAGAATCCTTCATGGTTGAGAATTATGAAACTTGTGCTATTTGTAAGGACCTTAAAGATTATGTCTCTACTATCCTTAATTCTTGCATAGAATGCTACAAGTAGGAATCCTTATATCCTTGATTATAAAGAGAGACACATTAATGCACAAGAATGCACTCACAATTTGCGAGGAACCGGTGGAAGAAGAAATTGATGAACCCGAAAGCGCATTGGATGAAAAAGAGGAGGAAATTGATGAACTCGAAAGCTCATTGGATGAAAAAAAGAGGAGAGTGACGAACAAAAGGAGGAAGAATGGATTAGCTACCCATGCCAACCTTCTAATGAGAGTAACTCTTTATCTCTTACACTATTTGATTGTCCTCCATGCTTACCTGAAGAGGTTGAATGTTATGTTCCTGTGGATTCTCTTGAAATATTCCCTATGAGTAAAACTTGTGAGAATAATTATGCTACTTGTTATATATGATAATCCATGCTACTTTGATAAATCTTATGATAATGCTTTGTTTGTGCCTGATGTCGAAATGCATGGTACTAAAGAATTTTGCCTAGCGAATGTTTATGATAAAGCTCTAGATGATGGTCCTATGTTACTTGTACTATTAATTGTACTACTAATGAAAATGGGATTGGAGAGTTCTTGACTTATTCTATGAGTCCCATATCTCTTGAGATTGATCAACTACCTTGTTATATTATTAATAAAAGTAAGTTTGAAAGTTTTAAATCCACTATTCTTGAACTTGATAAAAATTATATGTTTGTGGATCATCAAAAATATGCTGCATGTGATAGTTATATTGTTGAGTTTGTTCATGAAGCTACTGAAAATTATTATGAGAGAGGAAAATATGGTTGTAGAAATTTGCATGGTACTAAAACACTGTTATCACCAGAATTTGACCGAGTCAGAGGTGGGCCGCGATCAAGATGGACTTAAAGAAATATACATGAAAGAATTACGTGAATCGGCCTTGTATGCAAAGTTGGGCTGGATTGCCCGTGTATCTTTAGTTAGTAGATCGCATCTTAGATTAGAAGATAGAGTTTTACCCGTGCACGGTTGGGTGCATGCCTAAATTAGAAAGTCCCCTGGACTATAAATATGTATCTAGGGTTTATGGAATAAACAACAACCAACGTTCAACCAACAAATCAATCTCGGCGCATCGCCAACTCCTTCGTCTCGAGGGTTTCTACCGGTAAGCAACATGCTCGCCTAGATCGCATCTTGCGATCTAGGCAGCACAAGCTCCACGTTGTTCATGCGTTGCTCGTACTGAAGCCTTGTTGATGGCGAGCAACGTAGTTATCATAGATGTGTTAGGGTTAGCATAGTTCTTCGCGTAACATGATATCGTAGTGCAACCCTTGCATGTCTAGCCGCCCTTACACCTATCTTAGGTGTAGGGGCGGCACCCCGCTTGATCATTATTTAGTAGATCTGATCCGTTACGGTTGCTCCTTGTTCATCAAGGATTAGTTTAATATCTGCAATAGTTAGGCCTTACAAAGGGGTGGAGGATCCAGCGGCACGTAGGGTGTCGTTCGCTAGCCCTAAACAGGATGTTCCGGGGATCAACCTCGTGTTGGTTTTTAGGCCTTATTTAGGATCGGCTTACGATCACCGTGCGTGGCCGCGAGGCCCAACCGTGAGTAGGATGATCCGATTATGCGGTGAAAACCCTAAATCGTCGTAGATCTCATTAGCTTTATCTTGATCAAGCAGGACCACCTCACGATGGCAATTTTATCCACGGATCCGGGTATCCACGGATATTCGACCAGTCGGGCACGGGTATGGAGGGTTGATTGTGTCCACGGATTTCATGGGGCGGATATCCGATAATTCATGGAGCGGGCACGGAGAGAGCTTTTGCTCCGTGGATATTCGATGGATATCCAACTAACATGTGGGACCCACATGTCAGTGACACATGCGATTTTACCTATGATTAGCTGCCTTTTTTAGGCCCTAATGATTTTATACTGTCATATAAATAATCATGGAACCGCCGGCCGCATTGACTGTGCCTCTTTTGTTGATTGCTCCGCCTCCTCGTTTATACGATTGCTTGCCATAATGGACTGATCGAGCCATCTCCTCCCTATCGCTAAATAGGAAATACCCTGGCCCCGGGCTCCCGCACGAAATCTCCTGCAAAATCCCGTCGCCCCGTCGGAAGCAGGCGGCGAGGGAAGGTGCAGCGCCGCGCCGCGCCAGTCCGTCGTCTCCGTCCCTGCCACCTCGATCAACCTTGGCGTCCGTTCCGCCCTTCTTCTCCGGTGGCTGCTGGCCTCAATCCTCATAGGGCAGCCTCACGATTTTGATCAAATGCCGCCAGTCGTGAGAAACGGACGTGGGCGAGCGAGAGGAACGACAGCAGCCACCACAGGATCTGCAACATCAACAACCCGTCAAGGTACCCTTGTTCAAAATTATGTTGTGAGAAACGGATGATTGGCCTCATGATTATTAGATCGTGTCTTGGTTAGTCCCACACTTCATGTGTGTACACTAGGTCAGTTGTTATTTAGTAATCAGTGGTAGAGATTGTGTACTCGGGCAGAAATACTGCTTCGGGCAGAATTACTGCTTCGGGCAGAAATATGTTAGTTGCTTGTACTCTAGTTTAGTGTGTATCATTGCTTAGTGCGTATCATTGCCTGCTGAATATGAACCTAACATATTTCTGAATACAACACTCAAGCTTAGTGTGTATCATTGCCTGTACTCTATATATCGAGCCCCTCGTGGATGAATACAACACTGCTTCCTCCCTCTCGCAATGATGTTGTATTTTTCTCGTCTGTTTAATTTCGTCGCCTCATGATGTTATTTGTAACAGGGACATTTGCAGCGGATGACTCAACAACAACTCCGGGCAGCAACGCTTCACAAGCTGTAGAGAACTCAGCTGCCGATGCTCCTCTTGCAAATCCACAGTCCTCACAAGGTATTGTTGATGTTGAGGCGACAGTAGACCAAGCTGTTGTTAGTAGGGGGTCTAATAAGAGAAAGCTTACATCTGATGTGTGGGAAGATTTCACAAAACAATTATTTAATGGGAAGAACAGAGCTATATGTAATTGGTGTCATCATAATCTTGCTGGAGAATCAAACTCCGGTACAACGCACTTACGGAACCACCCCACCGCAGCACATGTCCTGCTAGGAATGCACCAATGGGCCCTAAACAACAGAAATTGAAGTTGTCGAAAGATATTGATGGAAGTGTAAGTATAGAGAATACTAATTTCAATCAAGAAGTGGCTAGAAAAGAGCTTGCATTGATGATATGTGTGTATGAGTACCCTTTGTCAATTGTTGATCACTCCCGCTTCCGTAAGTTCTGCAATTGTTTGCAACCATTGTTCAAGGTGGTGTCGAGAATACTATTAGGCAGGATATTATTAATATGCATCAAGTCAAAAGAGATAGCATGGTGAACTGTCAACATAATTATGGCTGCCATGCTACTGAAATATTGTCGAAATGCTGCCAAAATATTCAAGTTAGCTTATTATTGATGAAATGCACGTGAAATATTGCTGAAATGGTATTCAAATTTTATGGGCATGGATACCCATGGATATCCGGGTATCCACCGGATTTGGATTTGGGGCGATATCCATGCCCATGGATACTTTCGTGGGCGGGGCAGAGCCAGGATGATGGTTTTGGGCATGGATCTGGTTTTCCTATATCCGTCCAAACCCGCTCCATTGCCATCCTTAGGACCACCATATATTCGTGCACCCCGTACGAATCATGGGTGGATCGGCTCCTTGAGCCGATTCACAGGATAACCTGAGAGCCGATCGAGGCTCGTATTTAATGTTTACGTGTATGCCATGCAGGAAATTAAGCGAGGCATCTCCATCACCTTCCCGACCAGGTATAGGTCAGGTGGCACGCCCTGCAATCAGCATCGGACGTGTGACCAGAAGGCTTTGCGGGCCGTCGCTCGGAGGGACCTCAGCCAGCCGCAGCTCTAGGTTGTTCCCGGCTCTACCGTGTTGACCGTCGCTGCCCGCCGGTGGGTTTTGACAGGCAACACATTCTGGCACGCCCGGTGGGACAAGCTTCTACATCAACCACATCGCCATCTACATCTGAGATGGCGGACGGCACACCAGTCACGTACGAGGATCTGACGGACGAGCTCAAGAAGAAGTATGACGAGATCAAAGTCATCCTCGAAGCCGACCTCATCGGCTCTTTCCACGTAACCCGTTCCCATGGCGTCGGATGGAAAGGGTTCTCACCCGAAGGTGCACTCGATGGGATAGACCTCTCGCGCCCGTCGAAGAACGCACCAGGTCCCCGCGGCAGGAGATCAACTACTTGGTGGCCCACTCGCTACACCGCCACTCCGAGAACCCGGTAAACACGTTGGAGCGTGTCGCTCTTCGCGTGATCCGGGAGATCATGAGGCACCGGCACTCGCCGTCAGGACCAGCTCTCGGGACGCATCAAGGAGAGTTGCCACTCCAGTCCCGTCCACCGCTGCCATTTGCGTTGGCAGCACCAGAAGTGCCGGCTTCACCGGCATTCGTCGTCTACAAGATCGGTGGTGACCCTAGTGACTACCAGTTCTTGCCAGAGGCGCCTAAGGAGATCCCTCACGGGTATACGTGCACGTATGTGCCAGATTGTGGTAACTGGGCACTCACAAACCAGGTCACAACATCAGGGACTCCTGGGAAAACAGGAGGGACGTCAGCAACAGATCTTGAGAAGCAGACGTGGCTAACCAAGTACGCCACCCCGACGAACCTCCAGAGCTCAGCTCCTGCAGTTGGCTCA
Source organism: Lolium rigidum (assembly GCF_022539505.1). Classification (NCBI taxonomy): domain Eukaryota; kingdom Viridiplantae; phylum Streptophyta; class Magnoliopsida; order Poales; family Poaceae; genus Lolium; species Lolium rigidum. The sequence goes on along the minus strand of NC_061508.1, from coordinate 11,844,685 downwards.
GAGCTGGAAAAACAAACATGGCTGGCTAAGTACGCCACCCCGGCGAATCTTCAGAGTTCAACCCCTGCGGCCAGCACAGCGGATCAGATCAGTACCATACTTAGAGACCAGTTCGGCATGGTGCCGAAAAGGAGGGCAATCGGCTATTCCAAGCCGTACCCCGACGACTACGAGATGATCCCGCTACCACCCAAATATCGGCTCCCTGATTTCTCCAAATTTAGTGGATCAGATGGTTCCAGCTCCATCGAGCACGTAGGCCGATATTTGGCACAACTAGGACCAGCTTCAGTGTCGGATCAACTACGCGTGAGGCTCTTCTCACAGTCCCTCACGGGATCGGCTTTCGGGTGGTACACCTCGCTACCACCAGACTCCATCCGGACCTGGAAGCAGTTGGAAGAACAGTTCCATATGCAGTACCATTCAGAGGCTTCCGAGTCCGGCATTGCCGATCTAGCACAACTACGTCAGAAGCGTGGAGAAACAATGGACGGAATACATCCAGCAGCTTCAGGAATCTTAGGAACCGATGTTATTCGGTTCGTATAACGAAAAGGAAGCGATCGAGTTGGCGGTAGCGGGCCTCGCAACACCGCTCAAGGACATGGCCTCCCAAGCGGACTATCCCTCACCGGCGCACATGGTTCGAAACCGTCGGCATATGAACAGCGCCACCCGGACCTGTACCGGGACAAATTCAAACGTGCGGTAGTCCCGGTCGATGCGGAGGAAGACGAAGTTTCGCGGGAGATCAATAGGTAGCAGGTGGCTGAATGGACTCGGGGAGGAACCCCGTGTCCCGCAAATGGGTAAAGCCACCGGGCCCGTCCCGGGGGTTTGATTTTGACGTGACCAAGACCGAGCAAATCTTCGACCTCCTCGCTCAAGGAGAAACAGCTTGACGATTCCCGAAGGTCTCAAATTCCCCACGGTGCAAGAGCTGAACGGAAAGCCATATCGCAAATGGCATAACTCGCTCTCCCATGCCACCAACGATCGCAGTGGTGTGGCGTCGGCACATCCAAGCGGCGATAGAAAAAGGGCGTCTAATTTTCAACCAGTACGCCATGAAGGTCGACACCCAGCCCTTTCCCGCCGTTAACATGGTAGACTGCACTTACCCTGAAGGTTGCCAGCCAGGATCCTCGCTCAGCATCAACATGGTAGGACCTGGGAACCACTCTGGCAAAGATGGAGACGAGGGCAGCTGCTCTCATAGCAAGGACACAGAGGAGGCCGCTCCACGCGATCGGCTCCGTCATGATGGCAAGCGCTACGTCACAGAGGGAGAAGTGAAGAACATGAGATATCGGCGACCCTCTCTCGATCACCTCCTCAACAAGTATGTGAGTCAGCATGACCAACGCCGACGATCCAAGCAATGATGATGAAGGAGATCGTCCGGCTAGAGAAGCCGAAGATATCGTCGGCATGATCGCGATGAGGAGGAGCACGAGCGCCGTGCCATAGGAAAATCAAGGGAGCAAGACGACGACGACAGCATCGGGACCGCCCCTTCTTCGTACACTCGCTGGGATTCAGGAATGAGCCGATTGCCCACAATCGGCAATTTCCCGTAATGCAACCAGAAAAAGAAGGAGGCAGCCAACGTGTCTGTGTTCAGGCGCTTAGGGCCTCTCCCGCCACAAAGCAAACGCGCTGAGTCCCCTCGGTGGGCAGATCTCGAGGATTCTGAAGACGAGGGACAAGAAGGAGAAGAAGACAGGTACCACCGTCCAAGGTGGTGCCCTGATGGACTCAGCCGTTCACAAAAGCGCAGGGTTCAGCGATTGCGCGGCCTGGAAGAAGCCGAAAGGTTATACTTGCATACGTTAAGGAAGGCACGACCTGATCTGGCTGCGAAAGTTCAGCGAACCCTGGACGAAGAGGGTCGTCCACGGAAAATGGAGTGGCGCCCCAAGCAAAGGAAAGCCGATGACGAAACATCGGCCGGCACAAACATGGTGTTCATCCTCCCTTCGGAGTTCGGTGCTCCGAGATTAGACGAGGCACCTGTTGCACAACTTGATCGCGGCCCGAGGCCGGTTATCTTTGAGAAGCCACGAGAAAGAAGCTACGCGACATCCGAAGGCCTTGTATTTGCGAGGTTATATCGATGGGAGGCCTCGTCAATAAGATGCTGGTGGACACCGGAGCGGCAGATCAACATCATGCCGTACTCTATGCTACGTCGAGCCGGGACGCTCTAGCTCGGATCTAATCAAGACCAACGTGACATTGAGCGATTTCAATGGCCAAGCGTCCGACGCACGGGGTGTTCGAACGTGGATCCGACCGTAGGAAGGAAAACTATCCCTACAACGTTCTTCATCGTCGATAGCACGAGCACTTATGTCTGTTCCGCTAGGAAGAGATTGGATCCACGCCAACCGCTGCAATCCCTCCACGATGCACCAATGCATAATACAATGGGATGGAGATGAGGTAGAAGTCGTCCGTGCCGATGATTCAGCCGAAATTTCAATGGCCGGCATGAACGCATGGGAAGCAGGCAGGCCAAGAACCCCTCTCGGGTATCAATTTGGACGATCGCGAGCGCATCGACGTGACGAAGGGAAGGGTTAAGCTGGTTTTATCCACTCGGCCCGACCATGTAGCCGAGGCAAAGCAATGAGCAAACGGGGCGAGGCTGATCCTTGTGATCGGCCCCAAAAATTATGAAGGAGCATTACAGAACCTTCAGTCAACACTTCAATAGATATGGAGGCCGATTCCAGCGATCGGCCAAAATTATCCTCACCACATGTTCTGCTTGTGTTCGTCCTTGATCCTATCAGGAGCCGACGTGCGAATTACAGAGCCGATATCTGCCATTCCCTGACAGATTCGGCTCGGGGGGCACCTAAACACGATGAACATGGGAACAACTGCAGGAGGACAGGTGTGCAGTGAAATATTGGGGCTGATAGGAGAAAATCGGCCAGTAAAAAAAAAATTTTTAGACAGCCGATGCAAGGGCATCGACTTTAGAATTGAGAAGCAGCCGATGCACTCTAGTGGAATTATGCGAGGTTTACCAAATCTCCACCAAATCCAGGCCAGCTGTGGTGCCTTCTGCTTCTTCGCGGGAGTAAAACAATGGGAATTTCTTCAGCTGCTTCAAGCGATCCGGGTTCCTGAACCTTCTTGTCAAGGATTTCCTGAAAGGGGTTATCGGCTTTCTAAGGAAAGGTGATCGGCTTTGGTGCATCTTCACTAACATTCTCGCCTCGAGTAAGGCTCGGGGGGCAATAGGCCTGGTGGATGCTATGTTGAAAAGCCGATTGGGGTACCATCGGCTGATCTTTCGTCGCAACCTTCTTCACAAGATGATGAGTGTTAAAAAGACCATTAGGTTTGGTTGGAAGAATTCAAAGGCTTCCCTGAAGATTCTACATTATCAACCAGATTTCAAAATCATCAGTTGAAGAATGGAAGGGTAAATTTTAAAGGACCGATGCATTGCTATCGGCTCATTACGCATTGGCAAAGGGGACAAATCGGCAAGGTCAGTAGAAGAGGAAATCGGCTAAATTAAGCTCAGAGGAAATCGGCAAAATCAAATTGGGGAAAGTTCTTCATTGATAGGCGAGATTTCTTACATAAAGAGCTGATTGCTCTCAAAAGGAAGTACTGGGGGATACATTGCCCCATCTACTGCTACTGGCCCTCTACTAGAGGTCCTATCTACGGGCCGTCACTGCCCTCGTCGTCGCCGTCGTCGCCGCTGTCGGTGCTGCTCCCGACGGGCTCGTCGTCGCTCCAATGGCCGCCGACTGGGCCCTCATTGTCCTCGTCCTCTTCGTCAGCGTCGTCGTCGTCGCTGTCGAAGTCGCTGAGGTTGCCCGGCCAGGGGCAGAACCGCTTGGCCGGCGGCTCGTCGGAGGAGGTGTCGTCCTCCTCCTCCTCCTCTTCTTCCTCCTCCTCCTCCTCGGGGGAGGAGAAGTCACAGGAGAAGCGATCGTCGTCGCTCTCCTCCTCTGTTTCCCCGTCGGCGAGGAAGCAGAGGTCGCTCTCCCCGTCGGTCAGGGACTGGTCGTCCTCCGACCAGATGGAGAAGTCATGGCTAGACTCCTCCCCGGCCTCAATGGCGCGGCGGGTGTTGGCTGCGTGGACCTCTGCCGGGTTTGGCTCCGGCATCGGCTCGCGAGAGGAAGAGGACTGGGTGGAAAGATCCGATGAAGCAGAGGAGGAAGAAGACATGGTGGCACAGGAGGGCTTTTGGAGTGCTAATGCGAAGAAGATGCGAAAATAAACTGTGCGGAGCGGTTAAATAAAAGGGGATATAGTGGAAATTCAATGCCACAGCAGTTTCCGAGAAAGTGGTGCCTAAGAAAGAAAAAAAAACTGCCAGGTCACGCGGAGAAGTTGAGAAGGCAAGGCATCATGATGACGGATACTGCAACGGTTCTGCCACGACATGACCCGACGAGTGATTTTGGAATTACCAATTCCAAAACCAGGGGGGCATGTGTTATCACCAGAATTTGACCGAGTCAGAGGTGGGCCGCGATCAAGATGGACTTAAAGAAATATACATGGAAGAATTACGTGAATTGGCCTTGTATGCAAAGTTGGGCTGGATTGCCCGTGTATCTTTAGTTAGTAGATCGCATCTTAGATTAGAAGATAGAGTTTTACCCGTGCACGGTTGGGTGCACGCCTAAATTAGAAAGTCCCCTGGACTATAAATATGTATCTAGGGTTTATGGAATAAACAACAACCAACGTTCAACCAACAAATCAATCTCGGCGCATCGCCAACTCCTTCGTCTCGAGGGTTTCTACCGGTAAGCAACATGCTGCCTAGATCGCATCTTGCGATCTAGGCAGCGACAAGCTCCACGTTGTTCATGCGTTGCTCGTATCGAAGCCTTGTTGATGGCGAGCAACGTAGTTATCATAGATGTGTTAGGGTTAGCATAGTTCTTCGCGTAACATGCTATCGTAGTGCAACCCTTGCATGTCTAGCCGCCCTTACACCTATCTTAGGTGTAGGGGCGGCACCCCGCTTGATCATTATTTAGTAGATCTGATCCGTTACGGTTGCTCCTTGTTCATCAAGGATTAGTTTAATATCTGCAATAGTTAGGCCTTACAAAGGGGTGGAGGATCCAGCGGCACGTAGGGTGTCGTTCGCTAGCCCTAAACAGGATGTTCCGGGGATCAACCTCGTGTTGGTTTTTAGGCCTTGTTTAGGATCGGCTTACGATCACCGTGCGTGGCCGCGAGGCCCAACCGTGAGTAGGATGATCCGATTATGCGGTGAAAACCCTAAATCGTCGTAGATCTCATTAGCTTTATCTTGATCAAGCAGGACCACCATATATTCGTGCACCCCGTACGAATCATGGGTGGATCGGCTCCTTGAGCCGATTCACAGGATAACCTGAGAGCCGATCGAGGCTCGTATTTAATGTTTACGTGTATGCCATGCAGGAAATTAAGCGAGGCATCTCCATCACCTTCCCGACCGGGTATAGGTCGGGTGGCACGCCCTTGCAATCAGCATCGGACGTGTGACCAGAAGGCTTTGCGGGCCGTCGCTCGGAGGGACCTCAGCCAGCCGCAGCTCTAGGTTGTTCCCGGCTCTACCGTGTTGACCGTCGCTGCCCGCCGGTGGGTTTTGACAGGCAACAAACACCTCTCTATGTGCTTAAAATTTTGAAGCTACACTTGTTTTATCTTCGTATGCTTGTCACTTTGTTCTTCATGAATTTATTTGTGTACAAGATTCCTATGCATAGGAAGCATGTTAGGCTTAAATGTGTTATGGATTTGCTTCTTGATGCTCTCTTTTGCTTCAAATACTATTTCTTGCGAGTGCATCATTAAAACTGCTGAGCCCATCTTAATGGCTATAAAGAAAGCAACTTCTTGGGAGATAACCCATGTGTTATTTTGCTACAGTACTTTGTTTTATATTTGTGTCTTGGAAGTTGTTTACTACTGTAGCAACCTCTTCTTATCTTAGTTTTGTGTTTTGTTGTGCCAAGTGAAGCCTCTAATCGAAGGTTGATACTAGATTTGGATTTCTGCGCAGAAACAGATTTCTATCTATCACGAATCTGGGTCTAATTCTCTGTAGGAAACTCAGAAAATTATGCCAATTTACGTACGTGTTCCTCAGATAGGTACGCAACTTTCATTAGGTTTGATTTTTCTGATTTGAGCAACGGAAGTATTTTATTAAAATTCGTCTTTACTGGCTGTTCTGTTTTGGCAGATTCTGTCTCTGTTTTTTGCATTGTCTCTTGTGGACTTTAAGCGAGCTTTTCTAGACGTAGAGAGCTGTAGCTAATGTTTTATTGAGTTCTTGCAATGTGCCACTACAGGACCAAGGTGTATTCAAATTTTTTGAGTACTAACCCCTCTAATGAAGTTTATGAGAAGTTTGTTGTGAAGGAAATTTTCAAGGGTCAAGAGAGGAGGATGATATATGATCAAGAAGAGTGAAAAGTCTAAGCTTGGGGATGCCCCCGTGGTTCATCCCTGCATATTTTAAGAAGATTCAAGCGTCTAAGCTTGGGGATGCCCAAGGCATCCCCTTCTTCATCAACTTATCAGGTTCCTCCCCTGAAACTATATTTTTATTCAGTCACATCATATGTGCTTTACTTGGAGCGTCTGTGTGTTTATTTTTCGTTTTGTTTATGTTTGAATAAGATCGGATCCTAGCAATCCTTGTTTGGGAGAGAGACACGCTCCGCTTTTTCATATGAACACTTGTTCTTCGTTTTACTTTTAATGTTCAATGATAAAAGTTGGAAGCTACAATACTTATCTTTATTTGGTTGGAAGCAGAAAATGCCTCATATGTCTTGGATAATTTGATACTTGGCAATTGTTTTGAGCTCTCAAGTAGATCATAGTTTTTGCATGTAGTTTAAACCTATTAGTGGAGAACTACCGTAAAGCTTGTTGAAATTGGTTTGCATAATTGATCTCTCTTAAGGTCTAGATATTTTCTGGTAAAGTGTTTGAGCAACAAGGAAGACAGTGTAGGGTATTATAATGCTTGCGATATGTTCTTATGTAAGTTTTGCTGTACCGGTTCATACTTGTGTTTGCTTCAAACAACCTTGCTAGCCTAAGCCTTGTATCGAGAGGGAATACTTCTCATGCATCCAAAATCCTTGAGCCAACCACTATGCCAATTGTGTCCACCATACCTACCTACTATGTGGTATTTCCTGCCATTCCAAAGTAAATTGCTTGAGTGCTACCTTTAAATAATTCAAAATGCTTCTCAATTTGTGTTAATGTTTTATAGCTCATGAGGAAGTATGTGGTGTTTAGCTTTCAACCTTGTCATTTACTTTTGACGGACTCTCATATGGACTAGTGGCACATCCGCTTATCCAATAATTTTGCAAAAAGAGCTGGCAATGGGATTCCCAGTCCCAAATTAATTAACTTAAATAGACACTCCTCCATGGTATGTGATTGTTGGAAGGCACCCGAAGGATTCGGTTAGCCATGGCTTGTGTAAGCAAAGGTTGGGGGGAGTGTCATCATCATAATAAAATTAAAATAAAAAGGCACTCCTTCATGGTATGAGATTGTTGGCAGGCACCCGAGGATTCGGTTAGCCATGGTTTGTGAAAGAAAGGTTGGAAGGAGTGCCACCCAAAAATAAAATTCATGGGAGCCGCTCTTGAAAGTCCGGTTGGCAAGGTAGTTAGTGTACCCATTACCATTCGTTGACAACAACAAACACCTCTCAAAACTTTACTTTTGTGCTCTCTTTATGTTTTCAAAACCAAAGCTCTAGCACAAATATAGCAATCGATGCTTTCCTCTTTGAAGGACCATTCTTTTACTTTTATGTTGAGTCAGTTACCCAATTCCTCCCACCTTAGAAGCAAACACTTGTGTTAACTGTGCATTGATTCTTACATACTTGCATATTTGCATTCATCATATTACTTTGTGTTGACAATTATCTATGAGATATGCATGTTGAAAGTTGAAAGCAACCGCTGAAACTTATATCTTCCTTTGTGTTGCTTCGATGCCTTTACTTTGAATTTATTGCTTTATGAGTTAACTCTTATGCAAGAATTTTGATGCTTGTCTTGAAAGTATTATTCACGAAAAGTTTTGCTATATGTTATCTATTTGTTAGCAACTATAGATCATTGCCTTGAGTCACTTCATTCATTTCATATGCTTTGTAATAGTATGATCAAGGTTATGTAAGTAGCATGTCACTACAGAAATTATTCTTTTTATCGTTTACCTGCTCGGGACGAGCACAGAACTAAGCTTGGGGATGCTGATACGTCCCCGACGTATCCATAATTTCTGTCGTTCCATGCTTGTTTTATGACAATACTTACATGTTTTGCTTGCACTTTATAATGTTTTTATGCGTTTTCCGGAACTAACCTATTAACGAGATGCCACGAGTGCCAGTTCTCGTTTTCTCGCTGTTTTTGGTTCCGGAAAGGCTGTTCGGGCAATATTCTCGGAATTGGACGAAATCAACGCCAAACCTCCTATTTTTCCCGGAAGGCTCCGAACACCGAAGAAGAGTCGGAGAGGGGCCGGGGGCCACCACACCACATGGCGGCGCGGGCCGGACCCCGGCCGCGCCGGCCTAGGGTGTGGCGCCCCGTGTGTCCCCCTGCGCCGCCTCTTCGCCTATAAAATCCCTTTCGACCTAAAAACGCAGTACCAATTGACGAAACTCCGGAAAGACTCCGTGGGCGCCGCCGCCATCGCGAAACTCCAATTCGGGGACAGAAGTCTCGTCCCGGCACCTCGCCGGGACGGGGAAGTGCCCCGGAAGCCATCTCCATCAACGCCACCGCCTCCGCCATGCTCCGTGAGTAGTTCCCCCATGGACTACGGGTTCTAGCTGTAGCTATGTCGGTATACTCTCCCCCATGTACTTCAATACAATGGTCTCATGAGCTGCCTTACATGATTGAGATTCATCCGATGTAATCGGTGTTGTGTTTGTTGGGATCCGATGGATGATACATTATGATTAGTCTATCTATAAAGTTTGTGAAGTTATTGTTGCTGCAATCTTGTTATGCTTAATGCTTGTCACTAGGGCCCGAGTGGCATGATATTAGATTTGAGCTCTATATTGTTGCTTAGATTGTATCTACAAGTTGTATGCACATGTCACTGTCCGGAACCAATGGCCCCGAAGTGACGAAATCGGGACAACCGGAGGGATGGTAGTGATGTGAGGATCACATGTTTTCACGGTGTGTTAATGCTTTGCTCCGGTACTCTATTAAAAGGAGTACCTTAATATCCGATAGTTTCCCTTGAGGCCCGGCTGCCACCGGCTGGTAGGACAAAAGATGTTGTGCAAGTTTCTCATTGCGAGCACGTACGACTATATACGGAAAACATGCCTACATAATTAATAATCTTGATGTTCTATCTTAATGCTATTTCAATCCTATCAATTGCCCGACTGTAATTTGTTCACCCAACACTTGTTATTGGAGAGTTACTACTAGTGTAGATAGCTGGGAACCCCGGTCCATCTCTCATCATAATATGCTTGTTCTACATGTCATTGGAAGTAGTATCAACTATCTTCTGGTGCCATCGCTCTCAAACTGCTATTACTGCTGCTGTGTTACTGTTACTACTGCTCTCATATTACTGCTACTTTCACATCACTCCTGTTGCTAGTGCTTTTCCAGGTGCAGCTGAATTGACAACTCAGTTGTTAAGGCTTATAAGTATTCTTTACCTCCCCTTGGGTCGAATCAATAAATTTGGGTTATACTACCCTCGAAGACTATCGCGATCCCCTATACTTGTGGGTCATCAGTGGAGTCCCTCCGGGACTCCGCCTTCCTTAGTGGTTTCTTCCGTACTTTTCTAGAACCTTCTAGAACCTTCCATAGAACCTTCCGGATCATTTTAAATCTTATAAAATGACTTCCTATATATGAATCTTATTCTCCGGACCATTCCGGGACTCCTCGTCATGTCCGGGATCTCATCTGGGACTCCGAAAAAATATTCGAACTCCATTCCATATTCAAGTTCTACCATTTCAACATCCAACTTTAAGTGTGTCACCCTACGGTTCGCGAACTATGCGGACATGGTTGAGTACTCACACCGACCAATAACCAATAGCGTGATCTGGAGATCCATAATGGCTCCCACATATTCAACGATGAATTTAGTGATCGAACGAACCATTCACATACGATACCAATTCCCTTTGTCACGCGATATTTTACTTGTCCGAGGTTTGATCATCGGTATCACTCTATACCTTGTTCAACCTCGTCTCTTGACAAGTACTCTTTACTCGTACCGTGGTATGTGGTCTCTTATGAACTTATTCATATGCTTGCAAGACATTAGACGACATTCCACCGAGAGGGCCCAGAGTATATCTATCCGTCATCGAGATGGACAAATCCCACTGTTGATCCATATGCCTCAACTCATACTTTCCAGATACTTAATCCCACCTTTATAACCACCCATTTACACAGTGGCGTTTGGTGTAATCAAAGTACCTTTCCGGTATAAGTGATTTATATGATCTCATGGTCATAAGGACTAGGTAACTATGTATCGAAAGCTTATAGCAAATAACTTAATGACGAGATCTTATGCTACGCTTAATTGGGTGTGTCCATTACATCATTCATACAATGATATAACCTTGTTATTAATAACATCCAATGTTCATGATTATGAAACTAATCATCCATTAATCAACAAGCTAGTTAAGAGGCATACTAGGGACTCTTTGTTGTTTACATATCACACATGTATCAATGTTTCGGTTAATACAATTATAGCATGGTATATAAACATTTATCATAAACATAAAGATATATAATAACCACTTTTATTATTGCCTCTTGGGCATATCTCCTTCAGTTTGCGGGGCGGGACCTTCGGTTTCGAGATACCTGGTCGCGAAACTTTGACCATTACAGTAAGCTTCAAGAAGACAGTCTAAGGGTTAATAGGATTGATATGGTTGTATTATCAACAATGTTTTGTTTCTTTCATGGAAGCTTAATCGGAAGGAACGAAGATGTTAAGCGTGCTAGGGTTGGAATTGGGAAGTTTGACCATGAGTATAATTTGACCTAAGATTAAGTGCAGTTAGAGTTAAAATGATCCATGTGAGTGATTAAAAAATTGATTTTTTTTCATAAATTTGAACCTAATGCACGGCGTGGCCTGCGCCGAGTGTCTAGACACCGACGGCCACCGTCGATGTATACGGGCTACGCCGAGGACCGGGTCTATGCCAATGGCCCACGTGGCTCTGTCGAGGAGGATCTTCGCCGAGGAACTACACCAAGAGCTGCCCTTGGCGTAGCCTACGACGACGGCCCATTGTGGCTACGCCGAGGGTTTCCGATCGCCGACACCTTGGACCATTCCTGTAGAAACGAGAGGTTCCCAGCGGGGGTATGTTTGGTTTGAACCCAGGTTAGCCCAACCAAAATTTTGGCATGACCAAAATGAGGGAACGACCAAAAAATTGGTCAGCTCTTGTTGTTTGGATCATGACCATTGTACCTGTCAAAATTTTGGCAAAGATTGGTTAGCTCTATTTGGTTTGTGACCTACATAAATCCTTTGTTGGCTTTTATATGAAGGTGTGCTAAACATGATTAGTATATGGCAGTTTAGACCAATCGTTACGTAACATGGAAGGAAAATCACACCTATACCTTCTACTTCTAGGTGACATCAACATTTAATTAATCGGCTGCACTGGACAGGGTCGATGGGACCCACCAAAACTTGCAGGCGGGCAGCCTTGCCAATTTTTTGGCGGAGCATTTCCACGCCTTCAGCTAGCCAACGCGCAGGCGGAAATTGCACGGGCGCGCTGATGGCGGCGTGGGCTAGCCAAAATCATGTATCAATCCAAACAATACCCAAATACCATGGGCTAGCCAACTTTTTGGTTTGGTTGCAAACCAAAGGCATCCTAAAGATGAAGTGCAGGAAAGCTGTTGTCGGAAAGTTGATATATTCAAGTTTTAGACTACCTGACAAGGTATTAACTTGTCAATGCCTACGGATTGTAGACTAGGGTTTAGTTGGAAGTAGAGGGCAAGTAGATCTCGAAGGTTTCAGCCGAAAAGTACTCGACGATTATGAAAACTAGGGTTTGAGAGACAATGATTCGATGCTTTCTTTGTCCCTCGACTCCCCTTATATAGGAGGCGGAGCCGAGGGATTCGTATTGTACAAGTTACAGAGTCCGGGAAGGTTTATAACTCATCCCGCAAGATTACAAATAATGCTTCCTATTACAACTCTAGCTTTCCTTAACAATATCTTGGGCTTCCGAATCTTCTTATTCCTCGGGTAGTGGGCCTTCAGTAAACCCCGGGTACTATCTTCGGCAGGCCCATTGGGGATGCCTATGTCAGTAGCCCCCGAGATTTTGCTTGAATCGTAGAGTCGTGGAAAATCTCCATCGTTTATTTTTACTCGACAACTTAAAACTTTTCTATATTCTTCACATAAATTTCTATATTGTACAGGGATAATGGTAGTTGGGGCTAGTTCATCTGACGGATCAGGTACTAGTTAACTGCTCTAGTGGCAATCCGCAAAAACCTACTTCAAGATCACGTCCCTGGACATGATCTCGGGATACTGGTGTAAGCTTCGACAGGTGCCGCTTAAGGTCTTACCATTCTGTCGAGTCCCAGTCATATTTATCGGGTACCTAACGCGTCCGTTAGGATTTTTCTTCGTATATGTTGATACGGATAAAAGTAGCAAACCGACGTCAGAGACGGCGCCACGCCACACAGAACGGATCTGGGTTCTTACCTTCGCAAAGTTTTGCGGCATTCAGAAATTGATCGCAACTTTGGCGTTCTGAGAATATATTGTCGAGTGCTTATTCGGCTGTTGGAATGGCACATTTTATTGAGTCAACGGATGACTTATATTGCTCTCCCGATGGGAGTATATGCAGAGTTATTTATAACTCGAAATATACTCTTTGGCTCTTCTATCTTTCTTCTTCTCGTTCTTTCTTTCTTTTTTATAATTTCATCGGGCACGCGAACAGCGTTCCCGATGGGAGTAGCCCCCGAGGCTACATCCAAGGACTTGTGCTTGGGTGTAGGCTCCACGCCTTATGCTGCTATATTTTCTTTTTCTCCCAAAGTTTTATAATTTCTCGGGTGCGCGAACAGCGCTCCCGATGGGAGTAGCCCCCGAGGCTATGAACAAATATTTGTATTTGATCATAGGCTCACACCATTTCTATTTTGTCTTTCTTGAACTTTTCATTTTTTCAAAGTAGCCCCCGAGCATTTGATCAAAAACTTGTATTTGATCAAAGGCTCTCCAATATTTTTCCATGTCGCCTTTTTATGAAGCTGTTGAGTCGAATTTTTCTCCTGCCAAGGTGACGTTATTGCTGACGATAGCCACGATTGCGAGTCCGAAAATCGCGAGAAGTCTTCTCCCGCTGCCTTGCGGGCCCAATTTATCCATTATCTTGACACGTCATGCAAGTGGGGGACACACGTGCTCCGCTTTTCCTGGCGCACATACTGTAACTTCTCCAAGGTTAAAATACTTTTTTACCCCTGTTTCCACGTGGTTATCATCTGCCGCACACTTTTTCCATCCAACGGTCCGCCGCTTCGCCGCACCTTTATATAAGATCCCCTTCTTCTTCCTCGAGCACTTCCGCTCGCGCCGTTCTCCTGCTCTCCGCTGCAAAACTTCTTCCTGCGCCCCACAACTCCCTGAGCTCATCTTCTCCAAGCTCCATTCCTGCGCCATTGTTGATGCCACCGCGTAGGTTGATCAAACACAGCACGCCGGAATCGTCAATGGCTGACGTAGATCTGGGAAACGCGGAGTGGGAAAGGTCCAAAATTTCCACCCAGGACATCAACCTCTTGAAGAAGCTGGGGATCAGCAAGAAGCCCAAAGCGCTGTGCTTCCCTAGTGAAGAAAGCTACCCAACCCCTCCAATGGGGTATCGGGTAAGTTTCGTCGACCATCTCATCCGCGGTCTTTCCGCCCCCATTCATCCTTTCCTCCGCGGATTGCTTTTTGTTTATGGTATGCAACTTCACCACCTCACGCCCAATTCTATCCTCCACATTTCTATTTTCATCACCCTCTGCGAAGCCTTCCTTGGCGTCCAGCCTAACTGGGCGCTATGGAAGCGCATTTTCTTTTGTCGCCGCAATGGCTCTCCCAATGTCGCCTATAATATAGGCGGCGTTGTTATCTCCGTTCGCCCCGCAGTCGATTACTTCGACGTCAAACTCCCTGACTCAGTTCAAGGGTGGTGCAAGAAGTGGCTGTACATTCAGGAGGAAAACCATGGATGTGCTGAAGACAACATCCCTGCTTTCGATGGTGCCGAGAAAATCTTTCGACGCCGCTCCTGGGATGCATAGGCTACCGAGGAAGAAAAATTATCGACAGAAGCCTTGATGACTCGCATCCATGAGTTGCAGAATACTCGCGGCAAAGAGCTGTCAGGTATCCAAATCACGGCGTATTTTCTTAGAACCAGAGTGCAGCCTCTTCAGGCTCGCAAATACCCTCTCTGGAAGTACGCTGGCGACAAGGACGCAGATCGGTTGTCGGCGGATTTAGAGGTCAAGGACTTAGAGAAGCTTGTCCGAAAAATCTCCTCTCTTAGCAAAAAAGATCCTGTCCCTTCTTCTTGCCGTGTAAAACCATATAGCGCCACCAATGCGCTTCCCAAGGTAACCTTTGTCGATTGATTTGTTATTGCCTTGCTATCTTTTTTGTAACTCCTTTATTGACATCTTCCCCTGTTTTTTGTATAGAACCATCCAAATCTTGTCTCGCTTCCTCCCCTTCCTGAAGGTGGAGAAGTCGATGAAAGGGCCGTTGTCACCGACGACAACCAAGATGCCCCCTCTTTTGTGAATGAACCCGCAGATTCTCAAAAATCTGCGGGATCTTCTGAAAAGGAGGCTGCCTCTGAAGGCACTGCATCGGCACAATCTCCTCCTCCTGCTGTTTCTCCAAGGAACAAAAAGAAAAGGGCTGATGTCGAAGATTCCGGCACCTCCAAAGCCGAAGAAGCTGTTCCTTCTCGTTCGAAGGCAGCTTTTGATCCATACCTTGATGCCCTCATCAGCTCGTAAGTCACCTTTTATTTCCCCTTGTTTTTGTACCCGAATTTTTTGTCTATCTTGCTTTTTACGCTGCCTTCATTTGATCGTAGTGGCGATGAAGAAGAAATACCAGCTTTTGATGCGACTGCTCGAACGAGTACGTCGCATACTATAGTTGTTTCTGAGGCGCAAGTTGAAGGAGAGGAATCTTCGCCTCCTCAACAAAACCTCGATGCTCCTACTCCTCCTTCAAGCCCCCTTGTCCCTTCACCAAAAAGGACAAGGGTTGAAACAATCCCGGAGCCTACCCCTCCAATTGGGTAGCTCCTCTAGTCCTCTCTTGGATGATGTAAGTTCTTAATTTTCTTATCACTGTCTATATTTCCTCTGTTTGCTTCTTTATGCCATCATATTTTTCCCATACCGACATTTTTTTTTCTTTGTCCTTCTTTGATAGCCTATGATCAAAGAGCTTATTTGCATCGGTGCCCAATTCATTGGGTACCGTGAGTATGCCAGCAAGACTGAAGGTAATAACTCTTTGCTGGCCCTTGTTTATAACTTATTGCTCCTGTTTTGTCGCAATTTTGACGATTCTTAACTATTTTGGCAGAAAAACTTGCGGAAGCCAACAAGCTTGTCGACACGCTTGCTCAGAAATTAGAGCAAAGTGAAGCGGCTCGCAAGAAGGCTGAACTTGATGCTGGCAAAGCTAAAGCAGAGGCTGATAAGGCCAAGGCAGAAGCTGTTGGTGTCGAAGATCTGCAAAAAAGACTTGATGATGCCGAAACTGCTTTGAACGAGCATAAAGCCGCGCAGGCTACTCGTGAAAAGGCGATCATCAAGCGCTTGAACTCGCAGAATCGGCGCTTTGTCGGTAATTTTGTCGATCCATTCTATCTTTTTTAGACTTGGTTTTCTTTACTTGCTGTCGACCAACATATATTTTCTGCGTCAGGTAAAACAAACCAAGAATTTGAGCTTGAAGATCCCGACAACGATCCTCTTCTTGACGCACTCTCTATCCTTGAGTTTCATGGAACCGAAGCTCGCGAAGGCATTGAACAGGCTGACGCAGGATTGTCACGGCTATTCCCCTATTTCTTCCCGAAGAAAACGGAACCCAAGACTTTCCTTGCTCTTGCCAAGGACTTCAATCCACCAGAAGATCTTGGACTGAAGATGCGCCAAGAAAACATGAAGATTGCTATCGAAAGCACTGTTGCCTTGGTCGCCGACAGCCAGTAAACTATTGACTGGACGAAGGTTGGCGATACAGAAGAGATGGAGACCACGAAGTGGCGGGCACTGATCAGGGCGGCAAAGCCCAATACGAAGAAAATCCTGGCCTATCTCGGAATCAAGCCATCTTCGACTCCTAGCTCATCGAAGCCGGAGGTCTAGTTGAATGCCTCTTCTTTTTTCTCTTTTTTTTTATTTTTCTTGTTTCTTTTGCCGTTGTCGCCATAGTAGTTTTGGCGACAACGTTCGCAATAGCCCTTCTGAAGAACTTCTCCTGTAATATCTATGTAAATTTTCTGAAGATCAATGAAATTCTATCTTGCACTATCATTGATCCTGAGACTTTCTTTTCCAGTTGATATTTGATAACTACTCCGCCAATCCTTGTTCTGCCGATACTTCGCCTGCTTCTTCATTCTCGAAGAAAACCCTTGTCGAAGATTCTTCAAGTAAACATTTGTCGCAAAATTTGCAAGAACTCCGCCAACAACTTCAATCCATGAAGAAACAAACTCTTGCGATGATGGAGCAATCTCGAAAAGCATCCGAGAGAGAGAAAATTGCTCTTCAACAGGCAAAAGAAGCCATTGCTGCAAAGGATGCTGCTGTTGCTGAGGCTACCGAAGCTTCTTCTCGAGAAAATTATATGCTTCAGCTAATGACTGACGCCAGCCTGGACATGACAGGTATGTTTCCTGTTCATAACCGTGCTGGATGTTGTTCTTGCTATTTTCCTTCCTTGACAATTTATTTGCTGGACCAGGCTCATTTTTGGATACTGCTGCCGAAGATCAACGTGTTGAAGCTCGAGCCAATGTTCTGCTCAGACTGGCTGCACAACATGGTTCTAACTTTTGGGTTACTCCTGAGCGTACCCGCCAAATTGTCAGATTCCAAGATCGCGCGGCTCAGGTCCGTGACTTCCTCGACTTCTGTACGAAGACTTTCTTTTTAGTTTATGGAACCATGTTCCCTCGCAACAAGATGCCAGAAACTCTTCCTGCTTTAATGGAAAAATTTCGAGATGCTCCTCGAATCCATGGCTTTGTGCGGGCTCAACTCTCTGCTGGCGCAAGATTTGCTATGATGATGTTAAAGATTTGCTATCCAACATTGCCCATGAATCAAATTGTTTCCAAGTGCCTGGCTAAGATGTCAAAGAAAAAGAGAAACATGGGCAAAATTGATGATCTTGTGACTCCTGTAGCCGAAGATATGATGGATGAACTTCTTCGGATGGATGCTGAATTCTTTGTGGAGGGTAGCTATGCCGAGCATAGTACTCGTCCTTCCAATGAGCGAATAACCATAGACCATGTGCTAGGTATCCGCTGAGGGTTTTTTCCTTTTTCTTGCTGTAGTTTCTCCATTGATACGCCTTTGTGTATTTGTAAACATGATCTATATTGTAAGGCTGTCAACTTTGTAAATACATATTGTTTCTATTTTTGATCGTCAAGCCCCCGAGCCTTTGGCTGGAGTTTATACTGTTTTGTTATCCCGAAGTTTTTTCTCTTGTTGCAAGAAGATATATATATTTTGCTGTCGATGGGTACGAGCCCCCGAGTGTCTTGGTGGTGACGTTCTATATTTTTGTTGCGAGGTTTTCAGACCAAAGCAGTGAAATTTTGACGAGTACACTACGTTTATAGTTGTTAGCTCCCGATGTTCTATTTGGCGAGGTATTCTTGTACCAAGGCGAAATATTTCGGTAAGTCTAGTTTATCTATATTGTGTATATTTTGTAACTTGAAGGCATTGAGGCCCCGAGCATGTCGAAGAATAAGAAGTATATCTCCACTATCTTTATTATATTGCAGCACCGCGAGCCCGACTCATTAAAAACCTTTCCGGCCTCACTCGGTGCCCCGAAAAGGAAAAGAGTGCGTCTGAAAACTCGCGGGCGTTTCAGTACATTGTATTTTTACAGAGGAGGACTATATTTCAACTCTAAGCGTAGAACCGCCTGAGCTGCGCCACGTTCCAGGGGTTTTTCTCGGGAACCCCTGTCTTCTTGTCCTTGATCTTGTATGCTCCTCCGTCGATGACTTCCGTGATGACGTAAGGTCCCAACCATGGTGACTCGAGCTTTTCAGTACTTTGCTGGTTGAGCCGTAGGACCAAATCGCCGACCTGGAAAGATCTAGGCCGCAATCGTCGACTGTGGTAGTTTTTCAGGTCCTGCTGGTACTTGGTAACTCGTGATAGTACTTCATCTCGAGCTTCATCGAGTGCATCCACATCGTCCTCCCGAGCTTTTCGTGATGTTTCCTCATCATACGCTGTCACTCTTGGTGAATCATGCTCTATTTCAATTGGTAGTACTGCGTCGGCTCCATGGACGAGAAAAAACGGAGTTTCCTGTGTCGCCGTATTTGGTGTTGTTCGGATGCTCCACAGAACACTTGGCAATTCTTCTGGTGTGGCTGTGGTGGCCATTGGTTCTGAGCCATCCATAGCTCTTGCGGCTCTATCCCATGCTGCTTGCGGAAGTTGGACTCTATCTCGCGGCTGTGGCCCGATATATTTATTGCCTAGACCTCGTCGCAAATCAGAGGGATCGACGTATGGATTTCCCAAATCGTCGAAAGCCTCAGATGTTTCCTCCTGGTCACGGCTTGGCTCTCCGATGACATAAATCTGATGATACTTTGTATTCAGATCTATGCTGGGTTTGGTGACGCCATCATGAAGATTGGCGAAGACCTTGCCCACTGTAGTGGATTTGTCGATGAAGTTGAAGCTGTCGACACTGCTTGAGTCATCGTTTATATAAGAGTCCGCAGATGACTCAAACGACATGTCGCTGAAGATCTTGGCAAGTTTTTCTCTTGCCCTGGTGCTCATGAAGCGTGACGACGAAGTTTCTTCCTCTCCTGATTCGGTTGACGATGTATAGCTTGAAAAATCGGAATCACCCGCCGACGATCCCGACGAAATCGGAATTTCGACACGATATGATCCCTCTTTCTCGACGCGAAAGTGAAATCTTCCGAACGTCATCTCCATAGGCTCCTCCAGATACGCATATGCATCCAAACGGGAGGGCGGGTGAGGAACAAAATCGACAGGACCAGTTGCGATCTGTTTACCTCGATCCATCGCGTTGCTTGCGGTTGATGAAGTCGACGATCTTGAGCGTGCCATCGAGATCAGATCCTTGACGCCTCTAATCCCCACAGACGGCGCCAATTGACAAGGTATTAACTTGTCAATGCCTACGGATTGTAGACTAGGGTTTAGTTGGAAGTAGAGGGCAAGTAGATCTCGAAGGTTTCAGCCGAAAAGTACTCGACGATTATGAAAACTAGGGTTTGAGAGACAATGATTCGATGCTTTCTTTGTCCCTCGACTCCCCCTTATATAGGAGGCGGAACCGAGGGATTCGTATTGTACAAGTTACAGAGTCCGGGAAGGTTTCTAACTCATCCCGCAAGATTACAAATAATGCTTCCTATTACAACTCTAGCTTTCCTTAACAATATCTTGGGCTTCCGAATCTTCTTATTCCTCGGGTAGTGGGCCTTCAGTAAACCCCGGGTACTATCTTCGGCAGGCCCATTGGGGATGCCTATGTCACTACCCATAGTGAGAAGTAACATAGGTAGTAACATCAACGATGCAATATCAACTAAGCATTTTGATGATATGGCATGCTATTAATTGAGGAAAGAGAGGATAGTGGTACTACCTCCGCTTCAAGGAATAAGACGCACGTGTATTCCAAGACAAACTTTGACCATAAAAATTAAGCAACAAAATATTGATTATATTATAAGTAATTAGTATCGTTTGGATTCGTATTGACTAGCACTTCTTAATGATATTAATTTCATACAAATAATCTTTATCTATTTGAAGTAATTCTTGGTCAAATAAAAGCTCGTAAAACGAGGGCGCCTTATTCCTTGAAACGGAGGCAGTAACTAGCTATGTTACCATCACATCACATGTTTCGAGGCAAAATGAGTCTACAACTTAATAAATATTGTACTTTATGTTACTACACCTACATGTAACTGCACTGAACACATGCTACTCCAATCTGTAAGAGCAATTCCAATAGTATAGCTAGTTGCTGGCTATAAACCAAGTGTCATGTCATCTATAGCCAAGTTAGAGCCAACATATACAATAGTGAACTATAAATATGTACTATTTTATCAATATATAGCCACCTTTCACTCTCACAAAGTGATTAGGAGCACGTGCTAGAGCTGACTCTTGCATAAGAGCTCACTCTTCTTCTCTCTCCTCCTCTCTCTCCTTCAACTAAATAATAATATACTATTTTTAATTCTTATAACCATCTTACTAGAACTTATTGTACTTGCTCTAAGCAGGTATGTCATGATCTATAAATAAACCGTTGGTTGATTGGAGTGTACAATAGTATTGTTTCGTCCTCACATGATAGGGGGGCTGAGACAGGGGGCGTCCAGTCCGTTGTATATGAGATCAAGCACTAGAGTTTGAACGTCCGTAGATCATCGTTGTCTTTAATGGATTATTGCATACTAGTCTAGCTAGTTGGTAGTTTGGTAGTTGGTACATACTACCTCCGTTTCATAAAATAAGGTGCTTTCGTTTTTCATGGTTTTTATTTAACCAAGAATTATTTCAAATAGATAGAGATTGTTTATATGAAATTAGTATCATTATAAAGTGTTTTTCATTATAAATCTAACGATACTAATTACATATATTATAATCAAGATTTTGTTGCTTAATTTTTATGGTCAAAGTTCATCTTGAAATGCGTGTGCGCTTTATTTCTTGAAACGGAGATAGTGCCACGTAAGATGTATCTTCAAGGTAGTATCTTAGAAGATAATCACTTTGTCAACTTGTTAAAAATGTGCATATAGTAATGCAGCAAAATAATTCTTTCCTACAACATTGCATGAAATTTTGATTATAATTGATAGCACAAAATATGAGTTTGGGGGTACTATCTTGTTCAATTGGTCTTCAGATATAGAGTAGTAATTATTTGTCATCAGAAAATTAGTATAACAACAATCGAGGAACTCTATTTACTATATGTGGCTATGAAAAAAATTAGGGAAAATTTGCTGCATGACACTGTTATTTATTGGCATTTGCTCAAACACACTGTCCAATTGTCTTTGCTAGGTACCATTACAATTTTGTGACACATTTGACAGAACACACCACCTTGCTGAACTTGTAATGGTACCTGGCAAAGATACAATCGAGCGGTGTGTTTCAGCAAATGCCAGAAAATAACAATATCCTATAGCAAATTTTCCCAAAAAATTATGCTTCCAATGAAGCTCCCAACAGAAAAACCAACGAGCAGAGGCTAGGAATTGAGAACGACTACAACAGTAAAAATGGCACAACGCTACACGCCCGAGTCAGCAATTGTGTGTGCAGTGTGGTGACCCTATGATACCTCTCGAAGGGAAGAACAAAAGCGACATCCGCTTTCTGCAGCCCCGGTGAATAACATCTGTTTTAATTTTCTGGATGACACTCTGGATCAGCTAGTAGATACTGTCTCGCGCCAGATCGACCAGACGATCAGAATGAAGATGGATCTGAAGCTTTCCTATCATTCGGTCATTTTTTTTTAATAAAGAGAATATATTAATATTAAAAAGATACTAATTACATCCAGCCTCTGCAACAACGCATCACTCTAATGGCACTACGGATGCACACAACCAAAAAAAGAAAAGAAAACTAAGAAATAAAAGTCCCGCTACAGTATCTCGGGCCTAACAACAGCAATACATCCACCGCCAAGACAACACCTGAAATACAGACTCTCCAAAAATGATGCCTGCAAGACAGTGCTCTAACACCGTCGTCGTCCGATCAACGATCTTAGGTTTTCACCCTGAAGATAGTCTCCGCTCTCAAAACAATGCCTCCAACAAGGTTATTGTCAGGCACAACCAGTTAAGGCCAGACCCTGGGTTTTCACCCTGAAAGGTAGAACTCTGAACTTCACCTGTGTTGTCGCCCCCACTTTCATACCGTTGTTGTGAAGCCCGGAACACCAAGCTAGTCCCTCAACAACGCAGAGACTTGAACCTCCCTTAGCTAGTCCTCCCCTCCGGCCTTCATGAACTTATCTTCTTCCGACTTTCATCATGGATCCATAGTCACTTGATGTCAACACAGAAAAAGAGCTTCGCGCCGTTTCCTCCAGAACCAATCGGTCGGAATAAAAGCATGGGTGCGCATGACCAAATACCACCGATCCAGCAAACTCCAGGCAAAAAACAATGTTACATTCGCCGGCGGAGCCTTCTGCAACTCAACACTCCGGCCAGATCACGAGTCCAGGCCTCCGGTAGGTCTTCCCCTTCACGCAAGAGAGACCCTAGGACCAACGCCTTTATACAGGTCGGACCCCCACGTCGGCGACCATCCCGGGCTGGCCACTCCAACCCTCCACCGGTGACACCGTCGCCGGCTTCCATGCTTCTCCATCTCTCCGCCGGAATGCGGTGATAGATCGATAGATCCACCACCACCAACCGTCGGCCGACCCTCTCCGGCGAAGAAGAGGGCCACCTCCACCGTCGTACCAAAGGCTACTGCCCCGGGCGACGTCGTGTCGTGGGTAAAGCCCGAGATCACCTCCACTCACCGACGAGAGGCGAGGGGGGGCGGAATTGGCGTAGGCCATGGGCCTGGCCGCCGCCCACCACCAGCCCCTGCCGGAGTGCTGCGGAGAGCCGACGGGAGGAGGGAGACCGCAGGGGAGGCCACCGCCGCCCATCCCATCCGCGCCGACCGGTCCACCAGGGGAGAGCCGACGAGAGAAGGGGGCGCAGCGCAGGCCGCCGCCGCCCATCCCATCCGCGCCTGTCGGTCCGCCATGCATCGAGGAGGGGAGATCCTGCCGTCATCCACCACACATCGATGAGGAAGCGCCCCCGCCGCCGCCACACCCCGTGGGTCTTTGCCCCGGCGGCACTATCGGCGGCGGCGGCAGTTAGGGCTGGGAGGGTGGGGTTGCTTCATAGAAGAGGAGTTTGACAAAAAGTTGAAAAGGGAAGCAACCTACGAAGAGGTTAGACTGACAACCACGATTACTTCATATATCCAAACCTTGCAACCCCACTGTTATCTATTTATTTCATCAGTGGTGAAACACTGGAACTAGAGATACAAGGCACTGGAAGGATAGAAAATTGGGGAGAGGTTTATCCTGATGAGATAATTTCCCATGATTGCTATCGTCTCAACCGAGTAGTAGGTGTACATATGCAGCAATAATTAGGTCATTATTGAAAAAGCAATAATTAGGTAGTCGTGCATGTCTTGATTAATTAAGACGGTGGGATTACTTTTAATTAAGTATGGTTGGAGTTTCAAAAGTAGTTTGTTTTCCATGTCCACCAGATTCTTCCACTATTCCAACCTGAAATTCTTGTATTTAAGTACCTGACAGGCACTGTCCTGATCGCCACAACCTCTCTCTGCTGCCCACTTCCTTCACGGACATTGGTAATCCTCGTACTAAGGCTTCAGTTACAGACTTGCAGGTACATCATGTAGTTATATTTTTGCATAATTCCGTGTAAGTACGTTGCTATAGCATGTTCTGTTGCATCCTGTTCGAATATTCGGCCCACTTGTAGCATACAGATGCAGCACTAGTGATGACATGTAAGCTGAACTTGGCTGCAGGTGCATGGCTGCATTGCTGAGCCTTGTAAACGAATGGCTGGTCCGGGCCTTGGTCCTTTGGAGCTTCGCCGCGTACCTTGTCCTCCTCCTCTTCGCAGGGGCTCGACGACGTAGAGCATCTGGCTGGCAGATGCTTATCCTGTGGCCTGCGTACCAGTTTGCTCACTTGGCGGCGACCCAGGCGCTGGCCAAGCTGTCCCTTGGCAGCACGTCACAGGAGGTGCAGCTTGTGGCCTTCTGGACACCTTTCCTCCTAATGTACCTCGTCGGGCCAGACAACATGAGCGCCTACTCTGTGGAGGACAATGTGCTTGCAGGGCGGCAAGTGCTGCGTGCCACCTTGCAGGTCGTCCTGGCCATCTATGCGCTCTACAAGCATATTGTTGTTGGTGGCAACGCAGGAACCTTGCTGCCGGCGTCCTTCATCATGTTCTTCTTGGGTATTGCCAAGTATATGGAGGGCACAGCGGCGCTATGGAGGGGCAACTTGGGCAATGTCCGGAGCTCGTTGAAGAGACTGACCCCAAAGGGCCTCAGTTTTGACCTAAAGAGTGGAGGAGATGAGCTGGATAAGGAACAAGCCCTGCTGGCTGCTCACGATCTTTTCTATGTCACCAAGGGTGCATTCACTGACTATTCGTTCGGCAGGACTCCGCCCAAGCGTGGCCGTCTCCGTACCCGGAGAAAAGAATTCTCCCAAGGATGGAAGGGCGTGCGCAAGATGGTGGAGATGGAGCTTTCCCTCATGTACGACATCATGTACACCAAGGCAGCCGTTGTCCACACCGGGATTGGTTACAGCATCCGTGTCACCTCGCCGCTCTTCACCGCGGCTGCGCTCTCGCTCTTCTGGCTCCATAGTAAAGATGGCCAGAGGATGGCAGATGTTATTATCACTTACATCTTGCTGGTTGCAACCTTGGTCCTGGATGTTAGATGTCTGCTCGGAGCACTAGCCTCGACGTGGACATATGCGTTCATCAATGACACGTCTTGGCTAAATAGTTGTGTAGGAAGATGGCATGGGCTCCGAAGCTTCGTCGTGTCCCTTGACCCCTCTCGACTCTTGGTCGAGGAGCCAACTAGCTACAGGAGGTGGTCGGGAACCATCGGGAGGCACAACCTCTTCCGTGCCTGCACTCATGAAACCACCACCAGCCTACTCAGCCGAGTGGTTAAATTTGTTGCAACTAGGAGCCTTTGGATGGAATACCAGTACGGGTACCTGGATGGCCTTGAAATCCTGCCGGTCGTGGGGGACTTGTTGTTCGAAAAGGTATGGGAAAAGTTGAAGTCAGCTTTCGAACCAAAGCAATACTACTATGGAATGCCGGCTGAGCCTGCGGCAGAAGCGCCGAAGAAAGAAGAGCCAGAGCCAGAGCTCGTGGGCGATCCGGGATTTGGTTTCGGGTATCGTAGGAAAGTAGACGAAGCTCTTGAGATCGGCTCTGAATTCCAAGAGGTCGTCCTTACATGGCACATTGCCACAGAGGTTTTTCTCTTATGCAGGCCAGGACATTTAGCATCGTTCACGCACGTGAAGGCAATAAGAGAGCTGTCAAGCTATATGATGTTCGTCGTGGCTGTTCGTCCACACATGCTACCAGGCCTACATCTCGCTAGCCTGTATGAAGCAACCCGTGACGCTTTGAAGGAAATTTGGCATGGCAATAAGAGCAGCCATTGTTCTACAAAGAGAGAGAACGAGCTCGCCAACATCCTGCTATACATGGAGGAGACGAGGCCAGGCAGTGAGCCTGATAGTAGAAGCAAGCTCTACGACTCGAACGCTATTCTCTCGGACGGAACTCAGTACGCCAGGCTCATGCTAAGACGGCTCAGTACCCCGAACCATCCCAACAAGAAGGAGAGCTCCAGTGATCTGCCAAAGCATTATCAGCTGCCGGACTTGTGGTATGGAGGAGTATTGGATCTGCAGGAGATGTTGGAGCGCATCCTGGACGCCTGGGTGAGGTTGCTCATCTATGCGTCCATCCGATGCAGCCGGGATTCCCATGCCAAGCAGCTTGGCAGGGGAGGTGAGCTCACCACCATCGTTTGGATCCTTGCAGAACATGCCGCCATAGATAAAAAAACACGACACGATTGAGCCCTTACTCAATCGTCTGACCAGTTTACTCTGCTCCATACTTGTGTCCAGTTAATTAAAGGCCATTGGCATCAATTTTTCCAGTTATCGGTCGTCTCTTTCTGCATTCCGTTACCATTTGTAAGTCGGCCCTTTCAGCCATTTGTGTCGGAGGACATCATTTGTCTGCAATAAAATTGTCTGATATTTCTATGTAAGGATCCACAATTCGGTCCAGCCAAGAGTTTGGGCACAACAACTGAGAGTGTAGCTGAAACTTCCATGTTACACTTCGTTAAAATTCTATGGCTCTCTCTTTTTCCTTCCAAATAAATTTGATGCTAGAGATATAGTCTGAAAATTCTTCTTTTATGCTACAAGCAGGACCACAGACTCTTGAGATAGGAAGTATTTAACACACACGCACGCACACATATATAGGACCGCACTATTCTGAAACTGGTTCTTAGAATATTATTCTGAGCATCACCAATCTATTATAGGGAGAAATCGGGTCGGAAAAATCCTGAGATGAAAAACCAAACGCACTCCACTTCCTCCCTATTTCTACACCTACCCGACCCACGACTTCTTCTACTTCCGCCCGTCAGCGCCCGCCGCCGGGGCGGTCCTCTCCGCTGGCGCGGCCCTCCACCTGCGTGCAAGTGCATACACTGGGAAGCCCCGCCGCCGGAAGGCCATCTTGCCTGTTTATTTTTTCTGAAGTTTCGTTTTGGTGTTTCAAAATTCTAGATGATAAGATATCATTTGAATTTTTTGCAGCATACTGTTAAACCAGAATTGAATGATCCAACGCAGCCTCCCTATGTCTTCTCTCTCCTCCCTCATGTCCACGTGGCGAGCAGGGAGACCACTTCCTATGGATTTTATGTCACCACAGCGCTACTTATCACATGCGGAGTGAGTTGCTTTCCTTTCGTGAAGGTTGGCTTTTTTTTCCTAACGGTTTCCGACATTTTGTTTGAGAAACGTTTTTTTTACAGACATGATTGATGTTCTTCCAGCCCAACAAAATAACGGGCCTAGTGAAGGGTATGAATCAGCCCAGCTTATTTGCTGGGCCCAATAATGCGGCCGGCGAAGAAGCGGCGCCAATCATGCCACCGCAGTGTAGTATAACCAGGAAGCGCACCTCGCCCACCACCACCACCATCTCCGATCCAATCCCGCCGCCGCCGCCGCCGCCGCCGCCAAGGGTTCTTTCTCCGGCCATGGCGCCGCCGTCGTCCGACCAGCCGGCCGACGCGGAAGCTGCCGGAGCCGGCGCGATCTCCAAGGTCCTCGTCGTCATAGGTGCGTATGCCACATCGTCGGATCCCCTCCACTCCCTCGAAGCTGCTGCTTCAGTTGCTCACGGTGTTGTTGTGTTGCAGCGATGCAGACGGAGGCGCTCCCGCTCGTCGCCAAGTTCCAGCTCGTCGAGGCGCCCGCCGAGGAATCCATGTCAGTGTTCCATCCCATCCCCCTTTCAGTTTGCATTCGGAGACATGCTGGTGCACGAACCTGGTGGTTAGAATTTTTGGTCTCTTACAATTGGGCAATTGGAGACAAATAAGCAGCTATTGGTTGACATGGGATGATAGTTAGTTAATTGGTCATATTGCTCCGTGGTCAATACTATATGCATAGTTCACTAGCTCAGTGCACAGCTGCATAACACGGTGAAGATGTAAGTGTGTGTCCAGATTTATTCTGTTGTGGCTGGAGGGTTTTCCTCCGTGCAGAGGTGCACCCTGACCCTATATGTGTTGCCAAAATGGAGGGTGAGGTAAAAAAAAAAACGGCAGATGGTTTTGGTCTGACAGGACACGTCTGTTGGATGTTCAGTTATGATGCCAAATGTGAGGGAGGTCTAGCTGTTAGGACCTACTAGTTAACAGACTCAATGCACTCTATCTTTATAGTTCCCTGTTTCGACTCCCTTATATAGATGAGTTAGGCTATAGAACCAGTTGGTCCTCAGCTTGCTTTATTAGTAAGATCTCAGATACGTTGAAGCTAACGCCTTCTTTGTGGTACACACCTAACAGATTTCCTAAAGGTGCCCCATGGACCAGATTCCATGGAGACTACAAAGGCCTCCACATTGACCTTGTATGGCCTGGAAAAGATCCTCTTCTCGGTAAGTTCGTATCAGCCTGCTGGTATCCCTGTCTGGCTGCGAAGGCATACTCTCTCTGTATCAGGAGTACTACAGTTTTTCTGATCGAGTTCTCTGAACCTGTGTAATCTTGTTTGACATGACTGTCCATAAATCAACTTTGTTACTTACCAAGAGCTGATTTCCTTCAGGAGTTGACAGTGTCGGTACAGTATCGGCAGCTCTCGTGACTTATGCTTCTATACAATTGTTAAAGCCAGACCTGATCATCAATGCTGGCACTGCTGGCGGATTCAAGGTAGTGGTTTGACTCATCTTTGATACCACCGTTTGTGCGCTAGGATTTTGCTGATCTTTCCCTTCTTCGTTTCAGGCCAGAGGGGCAGGTATTGGAGATGTCTACTTAGCTTCAGATGTTGCATTCCATGACAGAAGAATACCTATTCCTGTGAGTCCTGTCCCACGGTTTTTGTCTATGCAATGGAATTGCATCCATTTTCTGATAGCAGGATTGCATCGGTAGGCTTTACTGTTGTTTGAAATTAGCAACTAATGCATGAAGAAAACCATACTCAGCTAGTTTGTACCATATGAGTTTCTTTAGTTGATCCATTTTTGATCTGACTGATACTGTGCCATGACAACTAATAAGGTAGATTTAATGTTTGTGGTTAGATCATTATTTTGTCTTGTGTTATTTCTCCCATTTACACTACTACTCGCATTTCATTCTTTCATCTCTGTTCAAACTTGATTGGTATTAACATTGAATTTATGATTAGGTTTTTGACAGTTATGGAATTGGAGCACGGAAAACATTTGCTACCCCAAATATAGTGAAGGGACTCAATTTGAAGGTAAAGCTGTATGTCTGCTAGTTTGATTGAGGCATCAATATATCTTGCTATTTCATTTTAATTGGAGTTGTTTCTGAAATGTATTTGGGATTTTCATTCTGTAATGAGTAACATTTTATATGCTCAATGGTCAGCATATTCTCTAAAGTTTCTGTACTTCCCATTTTTCAGGTTGGGAAGCTGTCAACTGGTGATTCTCTGGATATGTCTCCACATGACGAGTCGGCAATACTGACTAATGACGCTACGGTCAAGGATATGGAGGTATACACTTTTGCTTGAGTGGTCAGCTTATGATTTATGTCCCAAGCAAATAGTAACTAAATGGACTTCTGCTACAATAGCCTTCTCTGTGAAACGAATAACTGATATGCTCCAGTTTTTTTTTTTTTTTTTTTTTTTTTTTTTTTGCAAATCATACACTTTCAGTTCTTGTTTTGCATAGTTCTTTCTAGCTGGAACTGCAGTTGAAGTTAAATAGATCAATGTTAAAAATATATGTTGCTTTATGAACACTGATAGCCAGTGACTGTTGAGTTTTACCTACTGTTCTGCAGCACCCTTTTTTACCTCGCTATGATGAATTGTAATTGTAGATCTCACACAGGTTTTCTGTTTCTCTTGTTGACCTCTCCAGGGAGCAGCGGTGGCATATGTTGCTGAAATGTTCTCAACTCCTGCAATCTTCGTGAAAGCTGTGACTGATATTGTTGATGGGGAGAAGCCAACAGCCGAGGAGTTTCTGCAGAACCTGATCTCCGTGACGATGGCGCTGGACAAGGCAGTTACTGAAGTGGTCGACTTCATCAGCGGGAAATGCATCTGTGATCTCTGAAATCCCAAAACTCTGACATGGTGTTGTGGTTTCCACACACGAAGGGAGCCTGAGTGTATTCAGCAAACACAAGACACTCGTTTTGAATATACTGATGGGTGTATAATGTTTTCAGGGGGGTTTCACACACGCTATTTCACATTCTCGTGACCCCTTGTGTACAAAATTCTTGGAGTTTACTTGGGAGCCATTTTATTGGAATTTGTAGAACTTACTTGCAAAATGTGCATTGTAGTGAAGCTGAATAAGGTGTTGTACTGTTAAACTAAAATAAATGATGGGCATTGGAACTC
This sequence comes from Lolium rigidum, assembly GCF_022539505.1. Lineage (NCBI taxonomy): Eukaryota > Viridiplantae > Streptophyta > Magnoliopsida > Poales > Poaceae > Lolium > Lolium rigidum. The sequence goes on along the minus strand of NC_061508.1, from coordinate 11,814,472 downwards.
CCATGGATTCATTGGAGGAAAACATATAACTCTATAATAGATGGGTGCACCTTTGGCAGCTTCATCACATGTCAGGTAGCTTTGCAAATGCAGTGAGCTGTGAGTAGCTAGCTTTCCAAATGCAGTGAGCAATGAATACTTTCCAAATTCAGTGAGTAGTGTGAATTGTTGCAGTGAAGGCACTCAGATGTACTATATGTGTGCTGAATCTGGTAATTACTTTAATGTGCCGTTGGTTGGTTATTTGCACACTCATCACGCGCAGTTCAGTTGCCAGCTTTGCTGTTGGCCTAAGAACATTAAGTCTTTCTTGCCTGCTTTGCTCACTTCTCTCCCCCTCCCAAAACTCTTTTACTTCATCGGTTTTGTTTCACGCTTCTTGACATTGGATGTCGATTTCCTCTATTACTACGTATACACAAAGTATCTCTGCTTCTCTGAACCGAGTCCATAGTTGCAGCGGCAGGTAATGGAGAGCCCTGCTGGCCCATCAACGAGGAAGCTACCGGGTGTGTACATCCTAAGCTGAAGCTGGAGCCTGGCGATGACTCGCTGCCTGCGCCGCTGGGTGACGGCGAGGATAATGAGACCAACCCGCTCTCCGGCCACCGACCCTTCTTCACGGCCATCATGGCCAGCAGCCCAAGACCCATATATGTCCAGAAGCCTTATCAACTGGTATACCACGGCGCAACTCCCCAAGTCGGTCACACTGGCAACATTTTTGGGACTGATAAGTGATAACTGATCCTGTCCTTGTCTTCTTGCTCAGGTCATTAGGCTGATCCACTTTATTGCTCCCTCATTCATTTGGGTACTGCTGATGGTTCCTGAAGATCGTCCAAGGCTCGGAGCTGCTGATGTTCTCGTTGGAAGTCAGGTTAGCGAGTCCCTGATCCACCCTTGGATCACCTCGTTCCAGTCGATGCCCCTCTCTATCTTTGAGTGGTGTCAGACGGGTCGCGACTAGAATACCAGTGGGCATGGCACCTGCCGCGCTAGTTAGATGAAGATGAAGTTGAAGCCCGCCTATGTCTTTGCCAATTGGTCAAGACCTTGGTGTCGATCTTGTAACCCTCTTCCCCTTGTGTAGTCATGTGGTGTGTGTTGATCTCGTTTTCGCCTCTTCTCTATTGGAGAGGTTTAGTTTCTCCCTACTTCTGCTTTTCTTTCTAACTCACTTGTACTCGTTTAATCCTCTTAATGAATGAAAAAACAACACTGATCGTGTGAGACAAAAGCTTTCCTGAACCATCCATTTGATCCCCATGATCGTGACACCACTTTCTATTTTTTTTTTTGGCTAAAGTGAAACGGAGACAATGGAGAGTCAGTTACGTGACTCAGTTGTTTAGGTAAGCAGCAACTGATGCAGGAGAAAAAGCCATGTAATCTAAAATTATAAGGAGAATCTCACAAGGTTGGTCATAAAAATAAAAAACAGCACTATAGATATCTATTTTATCGATGAATATCCCATCTGACCGCTGAGTGGGTCTATCTTTGTGGTGCATAGCATAGTAAATCCTAGCTTAATGTTGTAGAACAACCACATCGGGATGTGTCGAGATCTTTCTGTGCAAGAATATCTCATACAATTGATCAGGCCAAATGATTTTAGCAACCACGCTCTGCACGATTATATATAACAAACGACCGCGAGCGTTGCCTGCATATGCTTCACGATGGTTTAATAACCCTTCTGTACCAGCCATGAACAGAAACAGTGAAAGGAAAAAATCCATATAAAACTGCTGCTATGGAGCGCGTTCCCTTCATGTTTGAGAACCATTGAAGTTTAGCCCCTTCCTCTTATACACCAGCCGTTAGCGAAAAATGGTGCGAGGAAAAAAAGAAGAAGAGGAAGTAGAAGGCAAATTACCTTAAGAGTTGGGAATAGGAGACGCCAGGAAATAGACGCTCACAGGTTCTCAACGTCGCGGTACTATGCGCTGAGACGGCCGGCGAAACACCATGCCATCTACCACCGTCACATTCTTCTAACGGCCATGGCTATGGTATCCAACTTGCTACGCATCGGAGCATGGTGACATGATCATGCTTGCTGGGCACTGTTTCTGTCATCGCTGCGGCCTACTTTTCCGCACCACCTGGTACCAAAGCGGCGTGCCTTGTCGCTTCGTGTAATCATGAGATAAGCATGTGTCCGGCGCATCGGTGAATGAGATATTTGGCCACGGCGTCTCAAGAAAATCCTCCAAAGTACTGAGGCATTGGACCGGGAGTGGCCGTGAAGGAGGGGGCCAATGCCGACTGTCATGAGTCCCTTACCTAGAGACGAAGGGTAGGCTGCAGTAATCCTTGCTGGGACTTTCGTCATGTTCTCTATCTGTTCCTTGCTCGACGGCGGCATGGGTTACACACATTGCCTTAATTTGGGCTTTGGCTTGTCTTGCTCTGTACTTTAGCTAAATTAATTTTGGCCGAATCTTTTCGTATGAATTTCTCTTGTGTTTTACCCAGCTTTGCCTCGGACGTTCAGCATCTTCCTCTCGTACACTAACTAAGTGTTAGCAAAAACATTGCAGGAAAAATGACTCTTTTTTTTTTACAGAGAGCAGGCGCTGATTTTATTAATAGAAAATCAAGTTACCATGAATAAACAAAGTTGAAACTTAAAAACATACCATGAAAAACAGCTTTCCTAAAAAATTACAGATAAACCCCTAAAGGGTTTCTTGAAACTAGCGGCCGCCGCCAAACTACAACGCCGCCTACACACACGTTCGAAAAAGCGCCGAGCCTCCACCATTCCACTTCAAAAGAAGCATCATTGCCAACAACGCTCTATGAGTAGATGAAAACGCCCCCGCTGCAAACAGCGACACATATCGCAGTGGCACATCGACTGGAGACCATCTGTAACATCCCAACCTTGTTTTAATGGAATAAAAGAGTGATCATGAGCATTGCATGCATTTAGTTTGCATTTGAGCAAAAATTTCCATCAAAGTTGAATAATTTTCATTATGCAAATTCTCTTGAGTTTTAATCTCATTCAAATCTCTCAAGATTTTCTTGTGTAGTTAGATGAAGATGAAGTTGAAGCGCACCGATGTCTTTGCTAGTTAGATGAAGATGAAGTTGAATCCCGTTGATGTCTTTGCAAATTGGTCAAGACCTTGATGTCGACCTTGTAACCATCTTCCCCTTGTGTAGTCATGTGGTGTGTGTTGATCTCGTTCTCGCCTCTTCTCTATTGGAGAGGTTTAGTTTCTCCCTACTTCTGTTTTTTTTCTTTCCAACTCACTTGTACTCGTTTACTCCTCTTAATGAATGAAAAAAAATAGTGACGCTAGATGCTTTCCGTGAAAACAAAAGCTTTCCTAAACCATCCATTTGATCCCCACGATCGTGATACCACTTTCTCTTTTTTTTTTCTGGTGAAATCCAATGCAGAGAAATACATCATCGTAATTACTACTCGAAAACCAAAGTGAAACAGAGATAATGGAGAGTCACTTAAGTGACTCAATTTTTGGGTAAGCAGCAATCGATGCAGATGCACACTTCTGCTCCGGTGCTCCTCCCTGGAAAAATGTTGGGTGTGTCAAACACAACAACGATGAAGATCTTTCCATACTTATTCATAAGTGGGGGCACGATTGTAATTTTGGTGTAGGTCCATCGTCCGTACAACCCTGTATATGCCCATATGGCCCGCATTGTGTTGTACCTCGTTTTTGTACGTATCTACAGTCACGTGCGTTTGCCGAAATAGAAAGACCCTATAAAGATCTTGCTCACGTGACCTCTTTTTTTTCTTACGCAACATACACATACTGTATCAATATAGACGGGTATACATGAACTAGATATGAGTTTCGGCGGACCCAACACACAGAAAAAAACAACTACAGCCCTTCAACTTCATTTAGGGGGAGAGCACCGGAGCATCCCTCGCAGATGCAAGGTTTGCCCTTTTTGGACAAAAACCCATGTAATCCAAAGCTAAGAGGACAATCACAAACTTTGATCACAAAAATAAATAATAGCACTATATATACATATCTATTTTATAAATGATTGTCACATCTAACGGCTGAGTGAATCTATATTAATGGTGCATATTATAGTATATCATATCTTAATGGGCAGCGCTGAGCGTCCCCCGGGGATCAAATTCTCCGATCCCCGGGTCCTCAGCCGTCCGATGGCGTGTGATCAACCAAAGCGAACCGGTCAAAGTTGTTTTCCCGATTTCCAACTAGATGGACCAAGTTCAGGTCGTTTTCGTCCCCTCCTTTCGATTATTAAATTCGATTTGGTCCCATCTTCTCCACGCAAGGTAACCGGGAAGAAAATACACTCCCCATTTTCTCGTCTTCTTCGATCTCTCGCAGAAAAAATGACGGCGTATCCCAGCGACTTGCCGCTGGCAGCGTTGTTGTCTCTACTCGTAGCTTGTAGCAGAGCCGCCGGGCTATAGTAGCAGCGCTGCATGTCGATTGTAGCGGCGCCACCGGGAGCTTGTAGCAAGGCCGCTGGGCTATTGTAGCAGCGCCGCCAGGCTAATGTAGCAGCGCGGCCACCGGGAGCTTGTAGCAAGGCCGCTGGGCTATTGTAGTTGTAGCAGCGCCGCCAGGGCTAATGTAGCGGCGCGGCCACCGGGAGCTTGTAGCAAGGCCGCTGGGCTATTGTAGCAGCGCCGCCGAGGCTAATGTAGCAGCGCGGCCACCGGGAGCTTGTAGCAAGGCCGCTGGGCTATTGTAGCAGCGCCGCCGAGCTAATGTAGCAGCGCGGCCGGGGCTTGTAGCAGGGCCGCCGGGCTGTTGTAGCAGCACGGCGTGTCAACCGTAGCAGCGCAGCCGGGCTATTGTAGCAGCGCGACATGTCGGCCGTAGCAGCGCTGCCGGGGGCTTGTACAGCACGGCATGTCGACGGTAGTAGCGCGGCTCTGTCGTTTGTAGCAGCGTCGCTGGCCAATCGTAGCAGCGCCGTCGTGGGCTTGTAGCAGCCACGCCGACAACATCACTACAAGGCCCGAGCAGCACCGCCAAATCCCAGCAGCAAAACGATAGTCTTGTGAGGGATTGTAAGCGCGAGGGAGTGGAGGTACACCAGGGATGAGGTGGAGGGACGGCAGGAACGAGGGGGCCAGACCGACCGGAGGACTTGCTACGTATGGGACTATGGGAGGATGAGCTGCGGGCGAGCTCAGCCGCCCACTCCATGGCGGGGGCAGCGAGATGTCCGGCGCCGCGGAAGGCGGCGGTAGGAGGCCGTAGTGAGAGAGGAAGGACCGGGATGCGGCTGCACGTGAGATGCGGCTGCACGTGAGCTCCCGAGTGCGGCCATGGCGCCACATCGATTGGGGCTTTGTTGGTGGGGAATCGTCCAGGAAGAGCGCCGGAGCTTCGGCGGCGAGCGGCGGGGCATGGGCGGCTGGCGAACTGCGGCGGGCGGCCTTGCGGTTCGGCGGGATGTGCGACAGAGGAGAAATCGTGAAGCACAACGTGTGGAGAAGAAATAGTCGAGAAAGGGATAACGCAGGGTGCGGTGGGCCCGTACCTCTCGCTGCCTCCACGCGGAGGGACACGCGGCGTCCAGCCGAAGCGGAGGATCGCCGAGACGGGATCCCCCGGGGGAAGGGCAGCGTTTTCCTATCTTAGAGCATCTCCAGTCGCGTCCCCCAAACCGTCCCCCAAAGCGATTTGGGGCGCGCCGGACAAAAAAAGCGTTCCAGCCGCGTCCCCCAAAGCCCATTTTTGTCCGGCGCGCCCCGAGCCCATCCCCGTCCCACAGGGGACGCTCCGGGGACGCCGAACACAACGAAAAGCGAGGCGGGCTCCCACATGTCGGCGACTATTTGCATAAACCGTTGGTTCGCACCTCTTTCTCGTCGCTCCTTCCTTCCCGCGCCTCCCACCCCACCGCCGCCGCCGGATTTCCCGGCCGTTTGGGCGTCCGATGCATCGTGCTGCGAGTCGGCACCGTTGTCGCGGCTGGGGCTCCCACCGGTCGTGCCGCCGCCGCCGCGTCGCCGGCGCCTCCCGAACGCGCCGTCAAATCCGCCCCACCTCCGCGCACGAAGGTGCTCGACGACTTGTCGGGTAGGCGCGATTGGTCGCTGTTTGTTGCGTCGTCTGCCTCGGCGCAATTTTAACCATTGATTTTGCTTTAGCCATGGACAGCGACGATGAGATGGTTGCCCCGCTGGCTGGAGGACGAGCAAGCGTTCGACGACGACCTGCGGGAGCATTTGCTGATCATCGCGTCCCTCCAGGACATGCTTGCTGATCTCGTTGAGCATTTGTGGAGGATCAAAGGAAATACCGTGGCACCTTGATGTATCATCTAGCCCTTTTTATTATATTTGATTACTTATTTTATTGTTTATTGTAATTTAATTTGAAAACAATCCTCGAAAACATTTTTTTCATATGCTACATTTGATATAAATGGTTTATGTGTTAAAAAAATTATTTTAAATGTTTGGGGGCGGCGTTTGGGGGACGCGGCTGGGGAGCGACGTCCCCCAAACGCGGCACGAACAAAACACGTCCCCCAAACGCTCAATCCGGCGCGGTTTGGGGGACGGTTTGGGGGACGCGACTGGAGATGCTCTTAATGGTGTAGAATAACCACATCAGGATGTCATTTTTCCGTGCAAGAATATCTCATTCAATTGATCAAGCGAAATCATTTTAGTAACCACACTTTGGGCGATTATAGATAACAACCGTCCGCGAGTATTGCCTGCATATGCTTCACGATCCTTTAATAACCCTTCTGTACCAACCATGAACAGAAATAATGAATGAAAAACAAATTCATATAAACCGCTGATATGTAGTGCATTCCCTTCATGCTTGAGAATCATTGAAGTTTAGCCCCTTCCTCTTATACACCAACCGTTAGCGAAAAATGGTGCAAGGAAAAAAAGAAGAAGTAGAAGGCAGATTACCTTGAGAGTTGGGAATATGAGACGCCAGGAAATAGACACTCACAGGTGCTCTGCCTCGCGGTACTATGCGCTAAGACGGCCCGCGAAACACCATGCCGTCTCCCACCATCACGTGCTTCTAACAGCCATGGCCATGGTATCCAACCTGCTCGGCACGGGAGCATGGCGACATGATCATGCTTGCCGGGCATGGTTGTTGTCATCGCTGCGATGTACTCCTGCGCACCATTTGGTACCAAAGCGTCGTGCCCTGTGCCTTAGTGTAAGAGCAATTCCAATAGTATAGCCAACTGTTGGCTATAACAAGATGTCATATCATTTGTAGTCATCATATAGCTAACATGTACAATAGTTGGCTATAAGAATGTAGTACTTTACTAATATATGGCCCACCTTTCACTCTCACAAGGTGCTTAGGAAGCACGTCTGCAAGAGCTGGCTATTGCATAGTAGCCCACCTCCCTTCTCTCTCCTCTTCTCTCTCCTCCAACTCATCTAAAATATATTATTTAATGTCTTATAGTCAGCTGACTGGACTCTATTGTACTTGCTCTAATGACGAGATAAGCATGTGTCCGTCGCATCGGTGAATGAGATCTTTGGCCGCGGCGTCTCAAGAAAATCCTCCAAAGTACTGAGGCATTGGACCGGGACGTGACCGTGAAGGAGGGGGGCAATGCCGAACTGCCATGAGTCCCTTACCTGGAGACGAAGGGTAGGCTGCATTAATCCTTGCTGGGACTTCCGTCCTGTTCTCTATCTGTTCCTTGCTCGGCGGCGGCATGGGTTACACATATTGCCTTAATTTGGGCTTTGTCCTGTCTTGCTCTGTAGTTTAGCTAAATTAATTTTGGCCGAATCTTTTCGTATGAATTTCTCTTGTGTTTTACCCAGCTTTGCCTCGGACGTTCAACATCTTCCTCTCGTACACTAACTAAGTGTTAGCAAAAACATTGCAGGAAAAATGACTCTTTTTTTTTACAGAGAGCAGGCGCTGATTTTATTAATAGAAAATCAAGTTACCATGAATAAACAAAGTTGAAACTTAAAAACATACCATGAAAAACAGCTTTCCTAAAAAATTACAGATAAACCCCTAAAGGGTTTCTTGAAACTAGCGGCCGCCGCCAAACTACAACGCCGCCTACACACACGTTCGAAAAAGCGCCGAGCCTCCACCATTCCACTTCAAAAGAAGCATCATTGCCAACAACGCTCTATGAGTAGATGAAAACGCCCCCGCTGCAAACAGCGACACATATCGCAGTGGCACATCGACTGGAGACCATCTGTAACATCCCAACCTTGTTTTAATGGAATAAAAGAGTGATCATGAGCATTGCATGCATTTAGTTTGCATTTGAGCAAAAATTTCCATCAAAGTTGAATAATTTTCATTATGCAAATTCTCTTGAGTTTTAATCTCATTCAAATCTCTCAAGATTTTCTTGTGTAGTTAGATGAAGATGAAGTTGAAGCGCACCGATGTCTTTGCTAGTTAGATGAAGATGAAGTTGAATCCCGTTGATGTCTTTGCAAATTGGTCAAGACCTTGATGTCGACCTTGTAACCATCTTCCCCTTGTGTAGTCATGTGGTGTGTGTTGATCTCGTTCTCGCCTCTTCTCTATTGGAGAGGTTTAGTTTCTCCCTACTTCTGTTTTTTTCTTTCCAACTCACTTGTACTCGTTTACTCCTCTTAATGAATGAAAAAAAATAGTGACGCTAGATGCTTTCCGTGAAAACAAAAGCTTTCCTAAACCATCCATTTGATCCCCACGATCGTGATACCACTTTCTCTTTTTTTTTTCTGGTGAAATCCAATGCAGAGAAATACATCATCGTAATTACTACTCGAAAACCAAAGTGAAACAGAGATAATGGAGAGTCACTTAAGTGACTCAATTTTTTGGGTAAGCAGCAATCGATGCAGATGCACACTTCTGCTCCGGTGCTCCTCCCCTGGAAAAATGTTGGGTGTGTCAAACACAACAACGATGAAGATCTTTCCATACTTATTCATAAGTGGGGGCACGATTGTAATTTTGGTGTAGGTCCATCGTCCGTACAACCCTGTATATGCCCATATGGCCCGCATTGTGTTGTACCTCGTTTTTGTACGTATCTACAGTCACGTGCGTTTGCCGAAATAGAAAGACCCTATAAAGATCTTGCTCACGTGACCTCTTTTTTTTCTTACGCAACATACACATACTGTATCAATATAGACGGGTATACATGAACTAGATATGAGTTTCGGCGGACCCAACACACAGAAAAAAACAACTACAGCCCTTCAACTTCATTTAGGGGGAGAGCACCGGAGCATCCCTCGCAGATGCAAGGTTTGCCCTTTTTGGACAAAAACCCATGTAATCCAAAGCTAAGAGGACAATCACAAACTTTGATCACAAAAATAAATAATAGCACTATATATACATATCTATTTTATAAATGATTGTCACATCTAACGGCTGAGTGAATCTATATTAATGGTGCATATTATAGTATATCATATCTTAATGGGCAGCGCTGAGCGTCCCCCGGGGATCAAATTCTCCGATCCCCGGGTCCTCAGCCGTCCGATGGCGTGTGATCAACCAAAGCGAACCGGTCAAAGTTGTTTTCCCGATTTCCAACTAGATGGACCAAGTTCAGGTCGTTTTCGTCCCCTCCTTTCGATTATTAAATTCGATTTGGTCCCATCTTCTCCACGCAAGGTAACCGGGAAGAAAATACACTCCCCATTTTCTCGTCTTCTTCGATCTCTCGCAGAAAAAATGACGGCGTATCCCAGCGACTTGCCGCTGGCAGCGTTGTTGTCTCTACTCGTAGCTTGTAGCAGAGCCGCCGGGCTATAGTAGCAGCGCTGCATGTCGATTGTAGCGGCGCCACCGGGAGCTTGTAGCAAGGCCGCTGGGCTATTGTAGCAGCGCCGCCAGGCTAATGTAGCAGCGCGGCCACCGGGAGCTTGTAGCAAGGCCGCTGGGCTATTGTAGTTGTAGCAGCGCCGCCAGGCTAATGTAGCAGCGCGGCCACCGGGAGCTTGTAGCAAGGCCGCTGGGCTATTGTAGCAGCGCCGCCAGGCTAATGTAGCAGCGCGGCCACCGGGAGCTTGTAGCAAGGCCGCTGGGCTATTGTAGCAGCGCCGCCAGGCTAATGTAGCAGCGCGGCCAGGGCTTGTAGCAGGGCCGCTGGGCTATTGTAGCAGCACGGCGTGTCAACTGTAGCAGCGCAGCCGGGCTATTGTAGCAGCGCGACATGTCGACTGTAGCAGCGCTGCCGGGGGCTTGTACAGCACGGCATGTCGACAGTAGTAGCGCGGCCTGTCGTTTGTAGCAGCGTCGCTGGCCAACTGTAGCAGCGCCGTCGTGGGCTTGTAGCAGCCACGCCGACAACATCACTACAAGGCCCAGGCAGCACCGCCAAATCCCAGCAGCAAAACGATAGTCTTGTGAGGGATTGTAAGCGCAGGGAGTGGAGGTACACCAGGGATGAGGTGGAGGGACGGCAGGAACGAGGGGGCCAGCACTGACCGGAGGACTTGCTACGTATGGGACTATGGGAGGATGAGCTGCAGGCGAGCTCAGCCGCCCACTCCATGGCGGGGGCAGCGAGATGTCTGGCGCCGCGGAAGGCGGCGGTAGGAGGCCGTAGTGAGAGAGGAAGGACTGGGATGCGGCTGCACGTGAGATGCGGCTGCACGTGAGCTCCCAGGTGCGGCCATGGCGCCACATCGATTGGGGCTTTGTTGGTGGGGAATCGTCCGAGGAAGAGCGCCGGAGCTTCGGCGGCGAGCGGCAGGGGCATGGGCGGCTGGCGAACTGCGGCGAGCGGCCTTGCGGTTCGGCGGGATGTGCGACAGAGGAGAAATCGTGAAGCACAACGTGTGGAGAAGAAATAGTCAGAAAGGGATAACGCAGGGTGCGGTGGGCCCGTACCTCTCGCTGCCTCCACGCGGAGGGACACGCGGCGTCCAGCCGAAGCGGAGGATCGCCGAGACGGGATCCCCCGGGGGAAGGGCAGCGTTTTCCTATCTTAGAGCATCTCTAGTCGCGTCCCCCAAACCGTCCCCCAAAGCGATTTGGGGCGCGCCGGACAAAAAAAGCGTTCCAGCCGCGTCCCCCAAAGCCCATTTTTGTCCGGCGCGCCCCGAGCCCATCCCCGTCCCACAGGGGACGCTCCGGGGACGCCGAACACAACGAAAAGCGAGGCGGGCTCCCACATGTCGGCGACTATTTGCATAAACCGTTGGTTCGCGCCTCTTTTCTCGTCGCTCCTTCCTTCCCGCGCCTCCCACCCCACCGCCGCCGCTGGATTTCCCGGCCGTTTGGGCGTCCGATCCGTGCTGCGAGTCAGCACCGTTGTCGCGGCCGGGGCTCCCACCGGTCGTGCCGCCGCCGCCGCGTCGCCGGCGCCTCCCGGAACGCGCCGTCAAATCCGCCCCACCTCCGCGCACGAAGGTGCTCGACGACTTGTCGGGTAGGCGCGATTGGTCGCTGTTTGTTGCGTCGTCTGCCTCGGCGCAATTTTAACCATTGATTTTGCTTTAGCCATGGACAGCGACGATGAGATGGTTGCCCTGCTGCTGGAGGACGAGCAAGCGTTCGACGACGACCTGCGGGAGCATTTGCTGATCATCGCGTCCCTCCAGGACATGCTTGCTGATCTCGTTGAGCATTTGTGGAGGATCAAAGGAAATACCGTGGCACCTTGATGTATCATCTAGCCCTTTTTATTATATTTGATTACTTATTTTATTGTTTATTGTAATTTAATTTGAAAACAATCCTCGAAAACATTTTTTTCATATGCTACATTTGATATAAATGGTTTATGTGTTAAAAAAATTATTTTAAATGTTTGGGGCGGCGTTTGGGGGACGCGGCTGGGGAGCGACGTCCCCCAAACGCGGCACGAACAAAACACGTCCCCCAAACGCTCAATCCGGCGCCGTTTGGGGGACGGTTTGGGAGACGCGACTGGAGATGCTCTTAATGGTGTAGAATAACCACATCAGGATGTCATTTTTCCGTGCAAGAATATCTCATTCAATTGATCAAGCGAAATCATTTTAGTAACCACACTTTGGGCGATTATAGATAACAACCGTCCGCGAGTATTGCCTGCATATGCTTCACGATCCTTTAATAACCCTTCTGTACCAACCATGAACAGAAATAATGAATGAAAAACAAATTCATATAAACCGCTGATATGTAGTGCATTCCCTTCATGCTTGAGAATCATTGAAGTTTAGCCCCTTCCTCTTATACACCAACCGTTAGCGAAAAATGGTGCAAGGAAAAAAGAAGAAGTAGAAGGCAGATTACCTTGAGAGTTGGGAATATGAGACGCCAGGAAATAGACACTCACAGGTGCTCTGCCTCGCGGTACTATGCGCTAAGACGGCCCGCGAAACACCATGCCGTCTCCCACCATCACGTGCTTCTAACAGCCATGGCCATGGTATCCAACCTGCTCGGCACGGGAGCATGGCGACATGATCATGCTTGCCGGGCATGGTTGTTGTCATCGCTGCGATGTACTCCTGCGCACCATTTGGTACCAAAGCGTCGTGCCCTGTGCCTTAGTGTAATGACGAGATAAGCATGTGTCCGTCGCATCGGTGAATGAGATCTTTGGCCGCGGCGTCTCAAGAAAATCCTCCAAAGTACTGAGGCATTGGACCGGGACGTGACCGTGAAGGAGGGGGGCAATGCCGAACTGCCATGAGTCCCTTACCTGGAGACGAAGGGTAGGCTGCATTAATCCTTGCTGGGACTTCCGTCCTGTTCTCTATCTGTTCCTTGCTCGGCGGCGGCATGGGTTACACATATTGCCTTAATTTGGGCTTTGTCCTGTCTTGCTCTGTAGTTTAGCTAAATTAATTTTGGCCGAATCTTTTCGTATGAATTTCTCTTGTGTTTTACCCAGCTTTGCCTCGGACGTTCAACATCTTCCTCTCGTACACTAACTAAGTGTTAGCAAAAACAATGCAGGAAAAATGACTCTTTATTTTTTACAGAGAGCAAGCACTGATTTCATTAATAGAAAATCAAGTTACCATGAATAAACAAAGTTGAAACTTAAAAACATACCATGAAAACAGCTTTCCTAAAAAAATTGCAGATAAACCCCTAAAGGGTTTCTTGAAACTAGCGGCCGCCGCAAAACTACAACGCTGCCTACACACACGTACGAAAAAGCGCCGAGCCTCCACCATTCCACTTCAAAAGAAGCATCATTGCCAAGGAGGCTCTATGAGTAGATGAAAATGCCCCCCCTGCAAACAACGACACATATCGCAGTGGCACGTCGACTAGAGACCATCTGTAACATCCCAACCTTGTTTTAATGGAATAAAAGAGTGATCATGAGCATTGCATGCATTTAGTTTGCATTTGAGCAAACATTTGCATCAAAGTTGAATAATTTTCATTATGCAAATTCTCTTGAGTTTTAATCTCATTCAAATCTCTCAAGATTTTCTTGTGTAGTTTTTTTTCGAAAAAGGTCGCTTTATTACTTCAGAGTTTGTCGTAATACACCCGGCCTCTGCATAACTAGGATGCACACAGCCGAACACGGACAACATTCAGACTATAAAAGGTACAAAGAGATGTCACAAAGAGGAACCCCGATCATGATGAAGGAGCCGTTATCCGTAGACTATGCAGCCACCCATGTTGGGTAATAAACTCCTTGGCCGAATTCTCCAAGCGTGTAGACACCTCCATAAAGAGGTCGCGGTCCTCCAATCGCTGAAGCGGCGACCATGAACGGAGCGTAGCCGTAGCTCTGTAGATAACCTGCATAAGAGAAGAAGTTTTGTCATTGAAAACCTTGTCATTCCTACATAGCCAGAGCGACCATATAACGGCTAACGCTCCCACCCTGATAAGACCCCTAAACCTAACCGCTATCTCATTTAGCCAGTTGCCAAAAATGTTAGCAATGCTCCGGGGAGGGTATAAGCTTGATCCTATCTGAATAATCGACCATATAGCTTTGGCAAATCGGCATTGAAAGAACAGATGTTTAATTGTCTCATCCTCTTGACAGAAAACACATCTCTTACTTCCAGGCCAATTCCTTTTGGCAAGGTTATCTTTGGTGAGGATAACACCACGACGAAGGTACCAAGCAAAGACCTTCGTCTTGAGTGGAATCCTCAACTTCCAAATCCTTTTATTTTTATAAACCGGTTGAATTGGTTGAATCAAAGCTTCATACATGGACCTCACTGAGAACTTACCGTTCTTGGTAAGTTCCCAGCGAAAAAGATCTTTCCCTTGGACCAACTGAACTAGAGCTAGTCTTTGTAGCAGTTCATTCCAGTTAGTCAAGCGTAGACCTAGTACATTACGTCGGAAGGTCATAGTTGGTGGAGAGGTTTCCATCACCCTTTGAAGGGTTATGTCCTTATGACGTACGATCCTATATAAAGCTGGATACTGTTCCCGGAGAGTAGTTATTCCCAACCACCTATCCTCCCAGAAACGAATTTCCGACCCATCCCTAATGGAGAAAGAACCATGTGGAAAGAAGTGCTTCTTAGCAGCCATAATGCCGGCCCAAAAATGTGAATCTCCTGGTTTCCACGAAACTTGAGACATCGCTTTCGAGCCTACATACTTCCTTCTTAACAAAGTTTGCCATACCCCATCCTCAGTTAAGAACCTAGCCAACCATTTTCCTAGTAGGGCCTGGTTCTTAACCTCTAGATCGTGGATACCAAGTCCACCTTGATCTTTGGGACGGCATACGACACTCCATTTGGTCAACCGATATTTTTTCTTCTCGCTATCTCCTTGCCAAAAGGATCTAGATCGGAGATAGTCCAATCTATGAAGAATTCATTTTGGCAATTGGAAGAATGATATCATATATAGTACCATATTCGATAGTACTGAATTTATGAGCACCAATCTTCCACCAAGAGATAGCAACTTTCCTTTCCAACTACTCAATCTTTTCTGTAATCTTTCCTCGACCATTTTCCATTCGGCTAGGGTAAGTCTCCGATAATGAATCGGAATACCTAAGTAGCTAATTGGAAAAGAGCCTAAACCACAGCCGAATAACTCTGCATAGTGGTTAGCTTCGTCTTGGGCATCACCGAAACAAAACAATTCACTCTTATGGAAATTAATCTTTAGACCCGATAGCTGCTCGAAAGCTGATAATATTAATTTCAGATTTCTTGCCTTTTCGAGATCATGATCCATAAAGAGAATTGTGTCATCGGCATATTGCAGAATAGATAGCCCCCCATCAACCAGATGGAGCACCACTCCTTCAATCTGACCATCTAACTTGGCACGCTCAATTAGAATAGCAAGCATATCCGCCACAATGTTGAATAACATTGGGGACAGTGGATCGCCTTGCCGTAAACCTTTCTTTGTTTGGAAATATCTACCAATGTCATCATTGACTTTGATGGCGACACTTTGATGTCTACGGGTGCTTCTATTCTTGTAGACAGTGTTGGGCCTCCAAGAGCAGAGGTTTGTAGAACAGCAGCAAGTTTCCCTTAAGTGGATCACCCAAGGTTTATCGATCTCAGGGAGGAAGAGGTCAAAGATATCCCTCTCATGCAACCCTGCAACAACAAAGCAAGAAGTCTCTTGTGTCCCCAACACACCTAATAGGTGCACTAGTTCGGCGAAGAGATAGTGAAATACGAGTGGTATAAATAAGTATGAGCGGTAGTGACGCAGCGGTAGCAACACGATAAAACAAGTAAACAAGCAGCGATAGCGATATTTAGGAACAAGGCCTAGGGATTACACTTTCACTAGTGGACACTCTCAACATTGATCACATAACAGAATAGATAAATGCATACTCTACACTCTTGTTGGATGATGAACACCATTGCGTAGGATTACACGAACCCTCAATGCCGGAGTTAACAAGCTCCACAATTCAATGTTCATATTTAAATAACCTTAGAGTGCATGAAAGATCAACATGACTAAACCAAGTACTAACATAGCATGCACACTGTCACCTTCACACCATGTAGGAGGAATAGATCACATCAATACCATCATAGCAATAGTTAACTTCATAATCTACAAGAGATCATAATCATAGCCTACGCCAAGTACTAACACGGATGCACACACTGTCACCATTACACCGTGCGGGAGGAATAAAACTACTTTAATAACATCACTAGAGTAGCACATAGATAAATTATGATACAAAACACATTGCAATCATAAAGAGATATAAATAAGCACTTCACTACGCCATTCATAACGGTGAATAAGTATTACGTGAAATATAGCCTAAGAGACCCACACGGTGCACACACTCGTCACCTTTACACACGTGGGACAAGGAGTCTCCGGAGATCACATAAGTAAAACCCACTTGACTAGCATAATGACATCTAGATTACAAGCATCATCATATGAATATCAATCATGTAAGGCAACTCATGAGATTATTGTATTGAAGTACATAGGAGAGATATGAACCACATAGCTACCGGTACAGCCCCGAGCCTCGATGAAGAACTACTCCCTCCTCATGGGAGACAGCATCGTTGATGAAGATGGCGGTGGTGTCGATGGAGGAGCCTTCCGGGGGCACTTCCCCGTCCCGGCGGCGTGCCGGAACAGAGACTCCTGTCCCCCAGATCTTGGCTTCGCGATGGCGGCGGCTCTGGAAGATTTCTCGTACCGTGGCTTTTCCGTATCGAGGTTTTAGGTCGAGGGGCTTTATATAGCGAAGAGGCGGCGTCAGAAAGTCAACGGGGCGACGACACCATAGGGGGGCGCGGGCCACCCCCAGGCCGCGCCGGCCTATGGTCTGGTGGGCCTGTGCCCCCTCTTTGGCGGCTCTCGGGTGTTCTGGATGCTTCCGGGCAAAATAGGAACCTAGGCGTTGATTTCATCCAATTCCGAGAATATTTCGTTACTAGGATTTCTGAAACCAAAAATAGCAGAAAATAGGAACTGGCACTTCGGCATCTCGTTAATAGGTTAGTTCCAGAAAATGCATAAATACGACATATAATGTGCATAAAACATGTAGATATCATCAATAATGTGGCATGGAACATAAGAAATTATCGATACGTCGGAGACGTATCAGCATCCCCAAGCTTAGTTACGCTCGTCCCGAGCGAGGTAAAACGATAACAAAGATAATTTCTGAAGTGACATGCCATCATAACCTTGATCATACTATTGTAAACATATGTAATGAATGCAGCGATCAAAACAATGGTAATGACATGGGTAAACAAGTGAATCATAAAGCAAAGACTTTTCATGAATAGTACTTAGAGACAAGCATCAATAAGTCTTGCATAAGAGTTAACTCATAAAGCAATAAATTCATAGTAAAGGTATTGAAGCAACACAAAGGAAGATTAAGTTTCAGCGGTTGCTTTCAACTTATAACATGTGTATCTCATGGATAGTTGTCAATGCAAAGCAATATAACAAGTGCAATAAGCAAGTATGTAAGAATCAATGCACAGTTCACACAAGTGTTTGCTTCTTGAGGTGGAGAGAAATAGGTGAACTGACTCAACATTAAAAGTAAAAGAAGGGTCCTTCAAAGAGGAAAGCATCGATTGCTATATTTGTGCTAGAGCTTTTATTTTGAAAACATGAAACAATTTTGTCAACGGTAGTAATAAAGCACATGTATTATGTAAATTATATCTTACAAGTTGCAAGCCTCATGCATAGTATACTAATAGTGCCCGCACCTTGTCCTAATTAGCTTGGACTACCGGATCATCGCAATACACATGTTTTAACCAAGTGTCACAAAGGGGTACCTCCATGCCGCCTGTACAAAGGTCTAAGAAGAAAGCACACATTTTGGATTTCCCGCTTTTGATTATTCTCAACTTAGACATCCATACCGGGACAACATGGACAACAGATAATGGACTCCTCTTTAATGCATAAGCATGTGGCAACAATTAGTATTCTCATATGAGATTGAGGATATATGTCCAAAACTGAAACTTCCACCATGATTCATGGCTTTAGTTAGCGGCCCAATGTTCTTCTCTAACAATATGCATGCTCCAACCATTAAGGTGGTAGATCTCTCTTACTTCGGACAAGACGGACATGCATAGCAACTCACATGATATTCAACAAAGAGTAATTGATGGCGTCCCCGAAACATGGTTATCGCACAACAAGCAACTTAATAAGAGATAAAGTGCATAAGTACATATTCAATACCACAATAGTTTTTAGGCTATTTTGTCCCATGAGCTATATATTGTAAAGGCGAATGATGGAAATTTAAAGGTAGCACTCAAGCAATTTACTTTGGAATGGCGGATAAATACCACGTAGTAGGTAGGTATGGTGGACACAAATGGCATAGTGGTTGGCTCAAGGATTTTGGATGCATGAGAAGTATTCCCTCTCGATACAAGGTTTAGGCTAGCAAGGTTATTTGAAACAAACACAAGGATGAACGGTGCAGCAAAACTCACATAAAAGACATATTGTAAACATTATAAGACTCTACACCGTCTTCCTTGTTGTTCAAAACTCAATACTAGATATTATCTAGACTCTAGAGAAACCAAATATGCAAACCAAATTAGCAAGCTCTAAGTGTTTCTTCATTAATGGGTGCAAAGTATATGATGCAAGAGCTTAAACATGAGCACAACAATTGCCAAGTATCAAATTATTCAAGACATTCTACCAATTACTACATGTAGCATTTCCCGTTTCCAACCATATAACAATTAACGAAGCAGTTTCAACCTTCGCCATGAACATTAAAAGCTAAGAACACATGTGTTCATATGAACCAGCGGAGCGTGTCTCTCTCCCACACAAGCATTTATTCAAACAAAAACAAAAACAAAAGCACACGGACGCTCCAAGTAAAGTACATAAGATGTGGCCGAATAAAAATATAGTTTCAAGAGAAGGAACTCGATAATTTGTCGATGAAGAAGGGGATGCCTTGGGCATCCCCAAGCTTAGATGCTTGAGTCTTCTTGAAATATGCAGGGATGAACCACGGGGCATCCCCAAGCTTAGAGCTTTCACTCTCCTTGATCATATTGTATCATACTCCTCTCTCGATCCTTGAAAACTTTCTCCACACCAAACTTAGAACAACTCATTAGAGGGTTAGTGCACAATAAAAATTAACATGTTCAGAGGTGACACAATCATTCTTAACACTTCTGGACATTGCATAAAGCTACTGGACATTAATGGGTCAAAGAAATTCATCCAACATAGCAAAAGAGGCAATGTGAAATAAAAGGCAGAATCTGTCAAAACAGAACAGTCCGTAAAGATGGATTTTATCGAGGCACCAGACTTGCTCAAATGAAAATGCCCAAATTGAATGAAAGTTGCGTACATATCTGAGGATCACGCACGTAAATTTTCTTAATTTTATGAGCTACCTACAGGGAGGCAGGTCGAAATTCGTGACAGCAAAGAAATCTGAAACTGCGCAGTAATCCAAATCTAGTATTCACTTTACTATCAAAGACTTTACTTGGCACAACAAAGCACAAAACTAAGATAAGGAGAGGTTGCTACAGTAGTAAACAACTTCCAAGACACAAATATAAAACAAAGTACTGTAGCAAAATAACACATGGGTTATCTCCCGGGTAAAATCTCCCAACTATATTGGAAAATGGAAGTTCTTTCTTTATAGTCGTTAAGATGGGCTCAGCAGTTTTAATGATGCACTCGCAAGAAATAGTATTTGAAGCAAAAGAGAGCATCAAGAGGCAAATTCAAAACAAATTTAAGTCTAACATGCTTCCTATGCATAGGAATCTTGTAAATAAACAAGTTCATGAAGAGCAAAGTAACAAGCATAGGAAGATAAAACAAGTGTAGCTTCAAAAATTTCAGCACATAGAGAGGCATTTTAGTAACATGAAAATTTCTACAACCATATTTTCCTCTCTCATAATAACTTTCAGTAGCAACATGATCAAACTCAACAATATAACTATCACATAAAGCATTCTTATCATGAGTCTCATGCATAAAATTATTACTCTCCACATAGGCATAATCAATTTTATTAGTTGTAATGGGAGCAAATTTAACAAAGTAGCTATCATTATTATTCTCATCAAGTGTACGAGGCATAGTATAATCACAACAAAATTTACTCTCCATAGTAGGTGGCACCAAAAGACCACTATCATTATAATCATCATAAATAGGAGGCAAAGTATCATCAAAGAAAATTTTCTCCTCAATGCTTGGGGGACTAAAAATATCATGCTCATCAAAACCAGCTTCCCCAAGCTTAGAACTTTCTATATCATTAGCAACAATGGTATTCAAAGTGTTCATACTAACATGTTCCATGGGTTTTTTAATTTTCGCATCAAACCATCCATGTCTTAAATCAGGAAATAGAATAAGAAGCTCATTGTCGTCCATTATGCCAAACTAGTGTAAACAAGAAACAAAAAGATGCAATTGTAGGATCTAAAGGAAATAGCTTCGAGTACTTACAACGGCGAAAATAGCTTAGTAGCCGAGATCCGGAGCGTGAGTACCTTTTACCTTTCCTCCCGGCAACGGCGCCGTGAAAATAGCTTGATGTCTACGGGTGCTTCTATTCTTGTAGACGGTGTTGGGCCTCCAAGAGCGAGAGGTTTGTAGAACAAGCAGCAAGTTTCCCTTAAGTGGATCACCCAAGGTTTATCGATCTCGGGGAGGAAGAGGTCAAAGATATCCCTCTCATGCAACCCCGCAACAACAAAGCAAGAAGTCTCTTGTGTCCCCAACACACCTAATAGGTGCACTAGTTCGGCGAAGAGATAGTGAAATACAGGTGGTATAAATAAGTATGAGCAAGTAATGACGCAGACAGTAGCAACGCAAGAAAACAAGAAACAAGCAGCGATAGCGATATTTAGGAACAAGGCCTAGGGATTACACTTTCACTAGTGGACACTCTCAACATTGATCACATAACAGAATAGATAAATGCATACTCTACACTCTTGTTGGATGATGAACACCATTGCGTAGGATTACACGAACCCTCAATGCCGGAGTTAACAAGCTCCACAATTCAATGTTCATATTTAAATAACCTTAGAGTGCATGAAAGATCAACACGACTAAACCAAGTACTAACATAGCATGCACACTGTCACCTTCACACCATGTAGGAGGAATAGATCACATCAATACCATCATAGCAATAGTTAACTTCATAATCTACAAGAGATCATAATCATAGCCTACGCCAAGTACTAACACGGATGCACACACTCGTCACCATTACACCGTGCAGGAGGAATAAAACTACTTTAATAACATCACTAGAGTAGCACATAGATAAATTGTGATACAAAACATATTGCAATCATAAAGAGATATAAATAAGCACTTCACTACGCCATTCATAACGGTGAATAAGTATTCCGTGAAATATAGCCTAAGAGACCCACACGGTGCACACACTCGTCACCTTTACACACGTGGGACAAGGAGTTTTCGGAGATCACATAAGTAAAACCCACTTGACTAGCATAATGACATCTAGATTACAAGCATCATCATATGAATCTCAATCATGTAAGGCAGCTCATGAGATTATTGTATTGAAGTACATAGGAGAGAGATGAACCACATAGCTACCGGTACAGCCCCGAGCCTCGATGGAGAACTACTCCCTCCTCATGGGAGACAACAGCGTTGATGAAGATGGCGGTGGTGTAGATGGAGGAGCCTTCCGGGGGCACTTCCCCGTCCCGGCGGCGTGCCGGAACAGAGACTCCTGTCCCCCAGATCTTGGCTTCGCGATGGCGGCGGCTCTGGAAGATTTCTCGCACCGTGGCTTTTCCGTATCGAGGTTTTAGGTCGAGGGGCTTTATATAGGCGAAGAGGCGGCGTCAGAAGGTCAACGTGGCGACGACACCATAGGGGGGCGCGGGCCACCCCCAGGCCGCGCCGGCCTATGGTCTGGTGGGCCTGTGCCCCCTCTCTGGCGGCTCTCGGGTGTTCCGGATGCTTCCGGGCAAAATAGGAACCTGGGCGTTGATTTCGTCCAATTCCGAGAATATTTCGTTACTAGGATTTCTGAAACCAAAAACAGCAGAAAACAGGAACTGGCACTTCGGCATCTCGTTAATAGGTTAGTTCCAGAAAATGCATAAATACGACATATAATGTGCATAAAACATGTAGATATCATCAATAATGTGGCATGGAACATAAAACATGTAGACATCATCAACTTTTTGCGGTGCATCTCATGTATCGTCTCATGCAATGTCACAACACCATCAAGGATGTATCGACCTTGCATAAACGCAGTTTAAGTTGGACGCACTACATGATCGGCTACAGAATTAAGTCTAATAGTCGCGACCTTAGTAAAAATCTTGAAAGAAACGTTCAGGAGACAAATAGGCCTGAACTGTTGGATGCGATCAGCGTCGTTAACCTTAGGGAGAAGTATGATCTCCCCAAAGTTGATACGAAAGAGATCTAACTATCCACTGTGAAGTTAGTTAAACAATTCTAGGAGATCATTCTTAATCGTATCCCAGAACTTTTGATAGAACTCAGCTGGGAAGCCATCCGGTCCAGGTGCCTTGTTGTGATTCATCTGGAAAACCGCTTTCCTAATCTCCTCCTCCGAATATGGGGCGGAGAGGAGAGCGTTCTCCTGAGGGGACACCTGTGGGATGTCATCTACTCTGGTTTCATCCAAAGTTATATGTGAATCCTCAGGTGCCCCAAACAAATTTTTGTAATAAGAAGTAATGTATGCCTTAAGCTGCTCCTGACCCTCAATCGTCTCCTCATCCTGCACCAAGGAATGAATACGTTTCTTTCTATGTCTGCCATTTGTGACACTATGAAAGTATCTCGTATTCGAGTCCCCTTCCAGTAAGAATTGAGCCTTCGATCGCTGATACCACTTAAGTTCCTCCTCACGTAATAGACCGGCTAACTTCGCATTGTTTTGATTTTTAAGGTCAAGTTCATGCGTTGTCTATTGGAGAGCCGGCGACATAGTGCTGTTCCCATACATTCTTAACCATATCCGAGAACCCCTCTCTAAGTAACCATCCAAGTTCGAATTTGAATGGGCGTTTAGGAGGTGAAGTTGGCGTTCCGGTAGTTAAAAGAATGGGAGCATGATCCGACAAAGATTCAATCCTAGGAAGAGCGCGTACGGAGACCAAAGGGAATTTAGATTCCCAGTTCCGAATCCATTAGCACTCTATCTAGTTTCTCATATGTCGGATCAGGTAAGCTGTTTGCCCAAGTGAATTGACGTCCAGTCATAGTGATCTCTTTCAGGTCCAAACTGTCAATGACAGCATTGAAAAGGAATGACCAATGAATGTCAAACCTACCCTTGCTCTTCTCATGTGGATATCTTAGCAAGTTAAAATCCTGTGGTGACCCAGCATACCACTGCATGGTGTAGTATGCAAGTCTGATACAACACCAATGAAACACCGTTCCACTAGTATTATATCGCTCAGAGTGGTACAATAGAAACATATGCGGGTCCAAGGCATGTCTATAGAATTACAACTCGACTCTATTACATAAGATCAAGCATAGCCTTCTACTTTACAATGAGGTAAATCTGCAAATAAACTCCAAAAGAACGACTCGTAGTCTAATCCTATCACGAACTCTACTTGTAGAGTATTTACCTAGCTATAGAGGCTAAGAATAGATTCTAGCTAAATAGGAGCTAGGTTTAGGAAGCTAGTTCCCTTCTATGGCTAAACTAGGTTCTCTCCTTGTTGGATGTGGTATCTGACTCCTCTGACATGGTCTTGTCTCTTGAAGTAGTTGTTGACTCCTCGGCCTTCGAGTTGCACTGTGGATCCTCCTTCGATGCCTCCATATCTAAGCAGGGAATTTAAGAGTGGGATGAGTACGAGCGTACTCAACAAGTTCATTATAGGAAAGAGGTGTTTAATGCACTAGCTACGGCATTAGACCGTAAAGTCTAATACCAATGCAAGTTTTAATAACCATTTCTTCAAAAGGTTGCTTTTATTCGTAAGAACTATGTCCGTCAGCCTTCACCGGTTTACTAGAACTTCATGGAGCTCCTTTCCGCCGCGTTCGCAGCTCCATATCCCGAACAGGGAGTGACAGGTCACGGTTCTTTACACTCGCAGAGGTGTGTTGCTTTACCCATAAGAGATCTTAACCTTGGTGCCAACCGAGTCATGTTCTCGTCCACACTTCCTTTGGTGTGAGGCCCGGTATAAGGTCATAGCCAATCATATTCCTCCGCTGCCTCATACACCCACCCGTTGTTGCAAACTCCGACCCCGGGTCCTCGTCGGTCCACTTACACCCCTTAGGGACGGACCCCGACCACGACAACAGGCTCAGTGTCTCTACCATGAACTCCTTCGCCGGCAGCTCGCAACCCATCATAGACCGCAATTACCGTGGGGACTTTATCGGGACCCCCACCCTACCACTTGTCCTCTCTTGGATCAAGGGTACCACTTGTCCTCTCTTGGATCAAGGGTCTACGGTAAAGCGCATCCGTTGATGTACAAGAGGTGGAAATACAATTGACTATTCCGTCCCACTCCGGATCTTATGGTTAACACGGGTATTACTGGCACAAGAATCATCGGCGACATTTGTTGTTTAATCCTAGATGGATATAAACCCTTGCAATGGAACCTCCACCATATCAACAAAATCCATGGTTCCATTGCCCACCACATAGTCATATTCATAGTTATGAAAATAGTGGTTTTGGTTTTTTATGCAATAGTGATAATCATAGTACTTTGCAAGTAATTTGATAAAGATACTCAAATGACATGAGCAAGTGATGAACTTGCCTTTCTTGATCGCAAGATTATGCGATCAAGGTCTTCGATACGCAATAACTCCAAATTCTGAAATAGCATCATCGTCCGTAAGGACGATGTTTAAAAGATTGGCAAGGATGCAATAATGCATAAGTATGAGATGCAATCGCTCTAAGCGTGACCTAACCCCGATGATGTAGGATTAGTGAGTTGTAATGCTTGGTTTAGGGTGTGTTGCACTTTTAGATGGTTCACAAACAAGGTTCTTATTTAGGTTTGATTACTTGGTATTATAAATAAGTAGTAGAATGTATAATAACAATCAACACACCAAAGGATAGTAGCTACATAACATGTAAATATTAGTTGTCAGTTTTAAGTTCTACCTGACATGGTTGATGATTACTTCAAAGGAATAACTTTTGAAGAACATGATTCATGAAGAACAAGAACTACTACAAGTAGGAGCTATGGGTATCTAGGGTTTACTAAGATTCACTATTAGGTTCATTTAATTCCCTAATTAGGGACTAGTTGGTTACTAAGTAGGATGGTTTCATATGAAGCAAATATGGGCAGGTTTATTACCATGGTTGATCATAGGGATCATATCAAAGAATGGTTATCAAGGTGGTGTTATGAGTTAAACATTAGGATTTACTATGACTTCTCATTTACTTCACTAAGTAATCAATAATGGTTTCCTAAACTAGGCGGTTTGTTATTTCCTAAATAGGGTTTAGTTTAATAGGAGCATGTGATGTGAATTACTACACGAGGTTCTTCTAAGTCATGATGGTTAAGGTTGATTCTAATGATTTTACTAAGCTATGAGTTAAGTTGAGGACATGCAATTAACAAGTGAATTAGGGTTCATTATTATGTGCAATTGGGTCTTTCAAATAATATTAGAGGAACTTTACTTAGTTCAGCTTCATAAACATCTAAGGCTTACAAGATCTCGGTGGAGCATTAGCACCATGATGTGCTACTAGTTGGTCATACATAGTTTATTAAAAGATGAAGACATGGAAGTAACAATTTAGTTGCATGTAATATTTGTAAACACCTAGCTGGATTTGAACATGCACTCCATTTATTTAGAAAAGATTCTAAAATAGTTGGTATGGTACAATTATTTCTTTTATTATTTTCTAAGATCTTACATACATTTTAAAATCTTGGAAAGATTGGATTAGAAACATACTATGATTACATATAACTTTAAAGAAAACAAATATTGAATCATAGATTAAAATATTGGTTAGTATTTTTTTAAAGAATCTTATTTTTATTCCTTAAAATTAATTAGGAAATTATTTGTTTATGGTTGAAGCCTTAATAATTAAAGACTTAAGAATTAGTTCCTGAAATTATAGAAGAAAAATCATTCTAGTGTTATTTGGTCTTTTAGCTATTTGTCGCTATTTTTACTTATGTTCAGGAAATGTAAGTAGGTAAATTTTAGAGTAAAAATCTTTAGGTGTGTAATTAAGCTAATGTGATTTCTTAAAAATTTAACATTCAATTTGAGACTTGATTAAGTTCTACAACATTTATAGAAATTTAAATACAACTTCTATATTAATGTATATAACAGTTTATATTTTAGGAACATATTCTTTTGTTCTAATGTGAATTATTTATAACTAGTCACACAAGTACTCTAGTAGATTAATTCTTTGGGCTGGATCTAGTTAGCTTAATAGCACAAATGTACTCACTAATATACTACGGAGTACTAGTTAAACTGTTTGGGCCACTAGCACATATATACGTCGCACGAGTACTCTATACGCATCTGGACGAGGCCAACTCTCACGCGCAGATAGTTCGGCCCGCACGTCTCTTTCGCTCCGCGCTCACGCGACCTCCCGGCTGTGCCTCCGCCGTGATGATTCCGGCCGGCCGCCGCCGTCTCTGGCGCCGCCGCCACATGGTGCTGGTCCGCCTCTCGATGATCTCCCCTTACCCCCAGTTCGATTTATCTATTGTCGCCCGTCGCGCACGCCCACGACTCTGGAAACCCGACGTCGCCGTCGGCTTGATTCGGCCGTCGTCGGCTCCCTTTGGCGTTGCGGTGCGCCTCCTCTGCTCGGCCTGGTTTCCTCCATCAACTCTCCACCTGCGTTTCTTCTCTACGCCTCCGCTTACTCGCCCCGCAGCAAACCCTTGCCGTGGCTCGGCTCGCCGCTCCGGCCGCTCGCCGGCCACCTCTGGCATCGCCGCCAGCCGGCGAAGCTCCGCCTTGGTGTTCTCTACTCCCTGAATTGTTCGATTTGTTCTCCGAGTCCGCTTTCGTCCGCCTCCAACCTGGAACCCTAGGTCGCCGTTGGTGGTCTTTGGCCGCCGCCGGTCTCCTCCACCGACGCTGCTCCCCGGCGTGGCTTTGCCACGGATCTCCCGGCCATCTACCGCTGCCTCGACGTGCTCTACCCGGCCCCGGCGGACGGCGAGTGTCCGCAAGCCCGGTGCCCTCCATCTACTGGTCGGTTGCTTTGGTGGTGGATTGGTGGCGGTATAGATGTGATGACATGGGGTGGTGGTGTGGTGCTGCGATGACTACGTCATCCTCGACTTCGATGCCGGCGGGACGGCGCTGCGCACGCAACCACGACATCGAGTTCTTCCTCTTTGATCACTGATGGCGTGTATTTCACACGTTCGTTGGGCAACCCCAAGAGGAAGGTATGATGCGCACAGCAGCAAGTTTTCCCTCAGAAAGAAACCAAGGTTTATCGAACCAGGAGGAGCCAAGAAGCACGTTGAAGGTTGATGGCGGCGGGATGGCGGCGGGATCGGCGGCGACGGCGTCTCAGTAAGGTTTTCCGTATCGTGGCTCTCGGTACTGGGGGTTTCGTCACGGAGGCTATTTGTAGGCGGAAGGGTAGGTCAAGAGGCGGCACGGGGGCCCCACACCACGGGGCCGCGCGGCCAAGGGGGGGCCGCGCCGCCCTATAGTGTGGCCCCTCCGTGGCCCCTCTTCGTCTCTCCTTCGGACTTCCGGAAGCTTCGTGAGAAAATAGGCCCCCGGGCTTTAATTTCGTCCAATTCCGAGAATATTTCGTTACTAGGATTTCGAAACCAAAAACAGCAGTAAACAAAGAATCGGCACTTCGGCATCTTGTTAATAGGTTAGTTCCGTAAAATGCACGAATATGGCATAAAGTGTGCATAAAACATGTAGGTATCATCAATAATATGGCATAGAACATAAGAAATTATCGATACGTCGGAGACGTATCAAGCATCCCTAAGCTTAGTTCTCGCTCGTCCCGAGCAGGTAAAACGATAACAAAGATAATTTCTGAAGTGATATGCCATCATAACCTTGATCATACTATTTGTAAACATATGTAGTGGATGCAGCGATCATAACAATGGTGATGACATGAGTAAACAAGTGAATCATATAGCAAAGACTTTTCATGAATAGTACTTCAAGACAAGTATTAATAAGTCTTGCATAAGAGTTAACTCATAAAGCAATAAATCAAAGTAAAGGTATTGAAGCAACACAAAGGAAGATTAAGTTTCAGCGGTTGCTTTCAACTTGTAACATGTATATCTCATGGATAATAGTCAACATAGAGTAATATAACAAGTACAATATGCAAGTATGTAAGAATCAATGCACGGTTCACACAAGTGTTTGCTTCTTGAGGTGGAGAGAAATAGGTGAACTGACTCAACATAAAAGTAAAGA
Organism: Lolium rigidum; assembly: GCF_022539505.1. NCBI lineage: Eukaryota > Viridiplantae > Streptophyta > Magnoliopsida > Poales > Poaceae > Lolium > Lolium rigidum. The sequence goes on along the minus strand of NC_061508.1, from coordinate 11,786,021 downwards.
GAATGGTCCTTCAAAGAGGAAAGCATCGATTGCTATATTTGTGCTAGAGCTTTTATTTTGAAAACATGAAACAATTTTGTCAACGGTAGTAATAAAGCATATGAGTTATGTACATTATATCTTACAAGTTGCAAGTCTCATGCATAGTGTACTAATAGTGCCCGCACCTTGTCCTAATTAACTTGGACTACCGGATCTTTGCAATGCACATGTTTTGACCAAGTGTCACAATGGGGTACCTCCATGCCGCTCGTACAAAGGTCTAAGGAGAAAGCTCGCATTTTGGATTTCTCGCTTTTGATTATTCTCCACTTAGACATCCATACCGGGACAACATGGACAACAGATAATGGACTCCTCTTTTATGCATAAGCATGTGGCAACAATTATTATTCTCATATGAGATTGAGGATATGTGTCCAAACTGAAACTTCCACCATGAATCATGGCTTTAGTTAGCGGCCCAAAGTTCTTCTCTAACAACATGCATGCTCCAACCATGAAGGTGGTAGATCTCTCTTGCTTCGGACAAGACGGACATGCATAGCAACTCACATGATATCCAACAAAAAATAGTTGATGGCGTCCCCGAAACATGGTTACCGCTCAACAAGCAACTTAATAAGAGATAAAGTGCATAAGTACATATTCAATACTACAATAGTTTTTAAGCTATTTGTCCCATGAGCTATATATTGCAAAGGTGAATGATGGAATTTTAAAGGTAGCACTCAAGCAATTTACTTTGGAATGGCGGGTAAATACCATGTAGTAGGTAGGTATGGTGGACACAAATGGCATAGTGGTTGGCTCAAGGATTTTGGATGCATGAGAAGTATTCCCTCTCGATACAAGGTTTAGGCTAGCAAGGCTATTTGAAACAAACACAAGGATGAACGGTACAGACAAAACTCACATAAAAGACATATGGTAAATATTATAAGACTCCATACCGTCTTCCTTGTTGTTCAAAACTCAATACTAGATGTTATCTAGACTCTAGAGAAACCAAATATGCAAACCAAATTAGCAAGCTCTAAGTATTTCTTCATTAATGGTGCAAAGTATATGATGCAAGAGCTTAAACATGAGCACAACAATTGCCAAGTATCAAATTATCCAAGACATTTTAGAGTTACTACATGTAGCATTTTCCAATTCCAACCATATAACAATTTAACGAAGGAGAAACTTCGCCATGAATACTATGAGTAGAACCTAAGGACATATTTGTCCATATGCAACAACGGAGCGTGTCTCTCTCCCATAAAGTGAATGCTAGGATCCATTTTATTCAAACAAAACAAAAAACAAAAACAAACCGACGCTCCAAGCAAAGTACATAAGATGTGGCCGAATAAAAATATAGTTTCGGGGGAGGAACCCGATAATGTTGTCGATGAAGAAGGGGATGCCTTGGGCATCCCCAAGCTTAGACGCTTGAGTCTTCTTAATATATGCAGGGGTGAACCACCGGGCATCCCCAAGCTTAGAGCTTTCACTCTCCTTAATCATATTGCATCATACTCCTCTCTTGATCCTTGAAAACTTCCTCCACACCAAACTCGAAACAACTCATTAGAGGGTTAGTGCATAATAAAAATTCACATGTTCAGAGGTGACACAATCATTCTTAACACTTCTGGACATTGCATAAAGCTACTGGCACTAGTAGAAACAAGGGCTTTTATCCTGTCCTCGAAAGTGCTTTTGCACCGGATTTGGCACGAACCGGTGCTAAAGGGGTCATTAGCACCGGTTCGTGTGGTCTGCACGTCCAGGGGGCATTAGCACCGGTTCATGCGGGACTTTGCACCGGTTCGTAACACGAACCTAGTGCAAAAGGGTTGGCGTCGAGGACGAACTCTTTTGCACCGGTTCGTGTTACGAACCGGTGCAAAGGTCTACCTTTTTGCACCGGCTCGTAACACGAACCGGTGCAAAAGGTTTTTCTCGCCCCCCACGCACCTCCCCCCCCCCCCCCCCCGTGGATCGCCTTTTTTAACACTGTAAAATAGAAAAGAAAATGATAGATTATTCAAAAAATAATTTTTTTTGAGATTCATATATGTTATGCAACCTACTATTAGGGAAAATTAACAAATTTGAATTTTCACATTTATTGCAAAAAATGTTTGAAAAATGGTAAAACCGCATTAACTTTTGCATACGACGTCGAAAAAAACGTATAATATATCAAAATCATCGTGGGAAAAAATTACATCCGAATTCACCAGGGTTTACCCGGTTAGCTAATTTTTAGATTTTGAAAATTCCAAATGAAAATATGAAAGCAGGAAGATTTTAGTTTTTTCCAGAAATTTAGGATTTTATATTTTTTTATTTTTTAAAATTAAAATTAATAATTGCATCCCGCATAAATATTGCTATTACTTTTAGCAAATTATAAGATTTTCAAATTTTCAGGTTTTAGGTTTGGAAAAAATTAAAAATTAAAAAATTGAAAATAATTAAAAATAATACAAATTATAAAGTTAATGTTTATTTATTTATTCAAGATTATTATTACAACATTACTTTGGTTTATTAAAATAATTATTTGAAATTCGAACAATAAAGAAATATGACATCGATCGACATGTTAATAGGATTGATATGATACTACTATCACATACATGCGCGCGAAGCACTTGGATGCGGGATGGAAAGGAACTTGGAAGTTAAGCGTGCTAGTGCTAGAGTAGTGGGAGGATGGGTGACCGAGCGGGAAGTTTGGACACGAGTAAGTAATTGGACTAGAGATAAGGGTAGTTAGAGACTAAACTTGTGAAATAACTGAAATGTTAGAAATTCCGAAAAAAGAAAAAAAAAGGAGTAGAAAATAATTCGAAAAATGTGTTTTTCTGCCGTGGCAGCGTTTTGGTACGTTTTTCTGCCGCGGCAGACCCTTTAGCACCGGTTCGTATTACGAACCGGTGCTAAAGGTCCTCCCGCTCGGACGCTCGGGAGCCGCCACGTGGTGCACCCTTTAGCACCGGTTCGTAACTGAACCGGTGCAAAAGGGGGGGGCCTTTTGCACCGGATTGTTTGCACCGGTTGGGCATCCGGTGCATATAGCCCTTACCAACCGGTGCAAAAGGCCCGTTTTCTACTAGTGTGGACATTAATGGATCAAAGAAATTCATCCAACATAGCAAAAGAGGCAATGCGAAATAAAAGACAGAATCTGTCAAAACAGAACAGTCCGTAAAGATGGATTTTATTAGGCCACCAGACTTGCTCAAACGAAAATGCTCAAATTGAATGAAAGTTGCGTACATATCTGAGGATCACTCACGTAAATTGGCATAATTTTCTGAGTTACCTACAGAAAATTAGACCCAGATTCGTGACAAGCAAAGAAATCTGTTTCTGCGCAGTAATCCAAATCTAGTACTTACTTTTCTATCAAAGACTTTACTTGGCACAACAAAACTTAAAACTAAGATAAGGAGAGGTTGCTACAGTAGTAAACAACTTCCAAGACACAAATATAAAACAAAGTACTGTAGGAAAAAACATGGGTTGTCTCCCATAAGCGCTTTTCTTTAACGCCTTTCAGCTAGGCGCAGAAAGTGTATCTCAAGTATCATCGAAGGGTGGTGCACCTACAACGGGGTTTGGAGTTTTCTCAACCATGCATAGTATATTGGATACATAAGTTTCAGCGTCTCCCTTTTCATTAGTCTTGGGCTTGCTACTCTCATCGAACAAATTTTCAGAAACAAGCCAAGCATAGTTATGTTCTAGTGCATCATTCATAGCTAGGAGTTTACATGGTATGGGTGCTTTGATCTCCTCACCATCATCAATATTATTAGTGTATCTTATTCTATCCATGTCCATCTTTTCAAGGAGACCAACAAAATTAGTATGAGAACCAAGCATATTAAATTTAGCAAAGACCTTTCTAGCCTCTCTTGCTAGACCACCAAATTCCGTAAGAAGGGTTTCTAAAACAAAATCTTTCTTTTCCCCTTCTTCCATATCACCAAGTGTAAGAAACATGTGTTGGATTATAGGATTTAGATTAACAAATTTAGTTTCCAACAGAGCGAACTAAAGCAAGCAGCAGCAATTTCATAAGTGGGAGCAAGGTCTACCAAGTGTCTATCTTCAAAATCTTCAATGGTACTAACATGGGTGAAAAATTCTTCTATATTGTTTCTCCCAATGATAGACCCGCGTCCTACCGGTATGTTCTTTGCGGTAAAATTAAAAGGAAACATGATGAAATAAGTAAAGTAAATGCAAGTAACTAATTTTTTTGTGTTTTGATATAGCAAACAAGATAGCAAATAAACTAAAGCTAGCAACTAATTTTTTTTTGATATAAGTGCAGCAAACAAAGTAGTAAATAAAATAAAGCAAGACAAAAACAAAGTAAAGAGATTGAGAAGTGGAGACTCCCCTTGCAGCGTGTCTTGATCTCCCCGGCAACGGCGCCGTGAAAAGAGCTTGATGGCGTGTATTTCACACGTTCGTTGGGCAACCCCAAGAGGAAGGTATGATGCGCACAGAGCAGCAAGTTTTCCCTCGTAAAGAAACCAAGGTTTATCGAACCAGGAGGAGCCAAGAAGCACGTTGAAGGTTGATGGCGGCGGGATGTAGTGCGGCGCAACACCGAGATTCCGCGCCAACGTGGAACCCGCACAACACAACCAAAGTACTTTGCCCCAACGAAACAGATGAGGTTGTCAATCTCACCGGCTTGCCGTAACAATGGATTAACCGTATTGTGTGGAAGATGATTGTTTGCAGAGAAAATAGTAAAACAAGTATTGCAAAGCAGATTTGTATTTCAGTATTAAAGAATGGACCGGGGTCCACAGCTCACTAGAGGTGTCTCTCCCATAAGATAAAAGCATGTTGGGTGAACAAATTACAGTCGGGCAATTGACAAATAGAGAGGGCATAACAATGCACATACATGACATGATAAGTATAGTGAGATTTAATTGGGCATTACGACAAAGTACATAGACCGCCATCCAACTTCATCTATGCCTAAAAAGTCCACCTTCAGAGTTATCATCCGAACCCCCTCCGATATTAAGTTGCTAACAACGTGACAATTGCATTAAGTATGGTGCGTAATGTAATCAAAAACTACATCCTCGAACATAGCATCAATGTTTTATCCCTAGTGGCAACAAGCACAACACAACCTTAGAACTTTCGTCACCGTCCTGGTGTCAATGCAGGCATGAACCCACTATCGAGCATAAGTACTCCCTCTTGGAGTTAAAAGTAAAAACTTGGCCGAGCCTCTACTAGAAACGGAGAGCATGCAAGATCATAAACAACACATGTATAATAACTTGATAATTAACATGACATAGTATTCTCTATCCATCTGGTCCCGACAAACACAACATATAGAATTACAGATAGATGATCTTGATCATGTTAGGCAGCTCACAAGATCCGACAATGATAGCACAATGAGGAGAAGACAACCATCTAGCTACTGCTATGGACCCATAGTCCAGTGGTAGACTACTCACTCATCACTCCGGAGGCGACCATGGCGGTGTAGAGTCCTCCGGGAGATGAATCCCCTCTCCGGCAGGGTGCCGGAGGCGATCTCCTCGGATCCCCCGAGATGGGAACGGCGGCGACGGCGTCTCAGTAAGGTTTTCCGTATCGTGGCTCTCGGTACTGGGGGTTTCGTCACGGAGGCTATTTTTGGAACACAGTTCTTGCACTATTGTCTGGCTTCTTATTGTACTTCTTCTAAGTATTTTTGATGTTCTAGTCCATCACATAACGATTCTCAGGTGAATCATATATGATTAACAACTCTACTCTGTAAGTAGACATGATTTATTTCTATTTCTCTTCCTTACCTCCCATGATTGACTCATCATGGTCTATACTACCTCATATGATTCATAGTTATCACTTACTATCAATTGTTTCACATGTCTAGATAATTTTACTTACTCATTACTTATCTTGGTCTACATCTTCTATTAGGATATCTTAATTACCTTCATCTTTTGACATAACTCCTATTACAGTTCTGGATAACTCTTACTTAATCATAACATATGTTGGTACACATCTTCCAATAGGATAGCTTCCTTATGGTTGTATCCTCTCTTTGGACTACCATGTATTGTATACCAATTGTGATCTACTCATCTATGGTTTGAAGAACTTAATTGTGTACTACATGTTTGGGATTAGCTGACTAACTTTACTTTATCCTGGTAAGTTAGGTAAGAAATGTTGACTCAAGTGTGTCAGGATTATTCTCAAGTGAATATCCATCTCAAGTCATAAGAATTATTTGGTTTACCTAGGACAACTTCCTATAGACACTACCAATCCTATAGGTCTCCTTTAAAGGGTTTTAATTCTAGGGTCAAAGCATTTGCTCTGATACCAACTGTGGTGACCCAAAGATACCACCGCATGGTGTAGTATGCAAGTCCGATACAACACCAATGAAACACCGTTCCACTAGTATTATATCGCTCGAGTGGTACAACGTAAACATATGCGGGTCCAAGGCATGTCTATAGAATTACAACTCTGACTCTATTACATAAGATCAGCATAGCCTTCTACTTCACAATGAGGTAAATCTGCAAATAAATTCCAAAAGAACGACTCGTAGTCTAATCCTATCACGAACTCTACTTGTAGAGTATTTACCTAGCTATAGAGGCTAAGAATAGATTCTAGCTAAATAGGAGCTAGGTTTAGGAAGCTAGTTCCCTTCTATGGCTAAACTAGATTCTCTCCTTGTTGGATGTGGTATCTGACTCCTCTGACAGGGTCTTGTCTCTTGAAGTAGTTGTTGACTCCTCGGCCTTCGAGTTGCACTGTGGATCCTCCTTCGATGCCTCCATATCTAAGCAGGGGATTTAAGAGTGGGATGAGTACGAGCGTACTCAACAAGTTCATTATAGGAAAGAGGTGTTTAATGCACTAGCTACGGTATTAGACCAGAAAGTCTAATACCAATGCAAGTTTTAATAACCATTTCTTCAAAAGGTTGCTTTTATTCAGAAGAACTATGTCCGTCGACCCTTCACCGGTTTACTAGAACTTCATGGAGCTCCTTTCCGGCCGCGTTCGCAGCTCCATATCCCGGAACAGGGAGTGACAGAGTCACGGTTCTTTACACTCGCAGAGGTGTGTTGCTTTACCCATAAGAGATCTTAACCTTGGTGCCAACCGAGTCATGTTCTCGTCCACACTTCCTTTGGTGTGAGGCCCGGTATAAGGTCATAGCCAATCATATTCCTCCGCTGCCTCATACACCCACCCGTTGTTGCAAACTCCGACCCCGGGTCCTCGTCGGTCCACTTACACCCCTTAGGGACGGACCCCGACCACGACAACAGCTCAGGTCTCTACCATGAACTCCTTCGCCGGCAGCTGCAACCCATCATAGACCGCAATTACCGTGGGGACTTTATCGGGACCCCCACCCTACCACTTGTCCTCTCTTGGATCAAGGGTACCACTTGTCCTCTCTTGGATCAAGGGTCTACGGTAAAGCGCATCCGTTGATGTACAAGAGGTGGAAATACAATTGACTATTCCGTCCCACTCCGCATCTTATGGTTAACACGGGTATTACGGCACAAGAATCACTGGCGACATTTGTTGTTTAATCCTAGATGGATATAAACCCTTGCAATGGAACCTCCACCATATCAACACAATCCATGGTTCCATTGCCCACCACATAGTCATATTCATAGTTATGAAAATAGTGGTTTTGGTTTTTTATGCAATAGTGATAATCATAGTACTTTGCAAGTAATTTGATAAAGATACTCAAATGACATGAGCAAGTGATGAACTTGCCTTTCTTGACTGCAAGATTATGCGATCAAGGTCTTCGATACGCAATAACTCCAAATTCTGAAATAGCATCATCGTCCGGTAAGGACGATGTTTAAAAGATTGGCAAGGATGCAATAATGCATAAGTATGAGATGCAATCGCTCTAAGCGTGACCTAACCCCGATGATGTAGGATTAGTGAGTTGTAATGCTTGGTTTAGGTTGTGTTGCACTTTTAGATGGTTCACAAACAAGGTTCTTATTTAGGTTTGATTACTTGGTATTATAAATAATTAGTAGAATGTATAATAACAATCAACACACCAAAGGATAGTAGCTACATAAAATGTAAATATTAGTTGTCGGCTTTAAGTTCTACCTGACATGGTTGATGATTACTTCAAAGGAATAACTTTTGAAGAACATGATTCATGAAGAACAAGAACTACTACAAGTAGGAGCTATGGGTATCTAGGGTTTACTAAGATTCACTATTAGGTTCATTTAATTCCCTAATTAGGGACTAGTTGGTTGCTAAGTAGGATGGTTTCATATGAAGCAAATATGGGCAGTGTTTATTACCATGGTTGATCATAGGGATCATATCAAAGAATGGTTATCAAGGTGGTGTTATGAGTTAAACATTAGGATTTACTATGACTTCTCATTTACTTCACTAAGTAATCAATAATGGTTTCCTAAACTAGGCGGTTTGTTATTTCCTAAATAGGGTTTAGTTTAATAGGAGCATGTGATGTGAATTACTACACGAGGTTCTTCTAAGTCATGATGGTTAAGGTTGATTCTAATGATTTTACTAAGCTATGAGTTAAGTTGAGGACATGCAATTAACAAGTGAATTAGGGTTCATTATTATGTGCAATTGGTTCTTTCAAATAATATTAGAGGAACTTTACTTAGTTCAGTTCATAAACATCTAAGGCTTACAAGATCTGGTGGAGCATTAGCACCATGATGTGCTACTAGTTGGTCATACATAGTTTATTAAAAGATGAAGACATGGAAGTAACAATTTAGTTGCATGTAATATTTGTAAACACCTAGCTGGATTTGAACATGCACTCCATTTATTTAGAAAAGATTCTAAAATAGTTGGTATGGTACAATTATTTCTTTTATTATTTTCTAAGATCTTACATACATTTTAAAATCTTGGAAAGATTGGATTAGAAACATACTATGATTACATATAACTTTAAAGAAAACAAATATTGAATCATAGATTAAAATATTGGTTAGTATTTTTTTAAAGAATCTTATTTTTATTCCTTAAAATTAATTAGGAAATTATTTGTTTATGGTTGAAGCCTTAATAATTAAAGACTTAAGAATTAGTTCCTGAAATTATAGAAGAAAAATCATTCTAGTGTTATTTGGTCTTTTAGCTATTTGTCGCTATTTTTACTTATGTTCAGGAAATGTAAGTAGGTAAATTTTAGAGTAAAAATCTTTAGGTGTGTAATTAAGCTAATGTGATTTCTTAAAAATTTAACATTCAATTTGAGACTTGATTAAGTTCTACAACATTTATAGAAATTTAAATACAACTTCTATATTAATGTATATAACGGTTTATATTTTAGGAACATATTCTTTTGTTCTAATGTGAATTATTTATAACTAGTCACACAAGTACTCTAGTAGATTAATTCTTTGGGCTGGATCTAGTTAGCTTAATAGCACAAATGTACTCACTAATATACTACGGAGTACTAGTTAAACTGTTTGGGCCACTAGCACATAGATACGTATACAGCATACGCACGAGTACTCTATACGCATCTGGACGAGGCCAACTCTCACGCGCAGACAGTTCAGTCTGCACGTCTCTTTCGCTCCGCGCTCACGCGACCTCCTGGCTGTGCCTCCGCCGTGATGATTCCGGCTGGCCGCCGCCGTCTCCGGCGCCGCCGCCACATGGTGCTGGTCCGCCTCTCGATGATCTCCCCTTACCCCCAGTTCGATTTATCTATTGTCGCCCGTCGCGCACGCCCACGACTCTGGAAACCCGACGTCGCCGTCGGCTTGATTCGGCCGTCGTCGGCTCCCTTTGGCGTTGCGGTGCGCCTCCTCTCGCTCGGCCTGGTTTCCTCCATCAACTCTCCACCTGCGTTTCTTCTCTACGCCTCCGCTTACTCGCCCCGCAGCAAACCCTTGCCGTGGCTCGGCTCGCCGCTCCGGCCGCTCGCCGGCCACCTCCGGCATCGCCGCCGGCCGGCGAAGCTCCGCCTTGGTGTTCTCTACTCCCCGAATTGTTCGATTTGTTCTCCGAGTCCGCTTTCGTCCGCCTCCAACCTCGGAACCCTAGGTCGCCGTTGGTGGTCTTTTGGCCGCCGCCGGTCTCCTCCACTGACGCTGCTCCCCGGCGTGGCTTTGCCACGGATCTCCCGGCCATCTACCGCTGCCTCGACGTGCTCTACCTGGCCCCGGCGGACGGCAGTGTCTGCAAGCCCGGTGCCCTCCATCTACTGGTCGGTTGCTTTGGTGGTGGATTGGTGGCGGTATAGATGTGATGACATGGGGTGGTGGTGTGGTGCTGCGATGACTACGTCATCCTCGACTTCGATGCCGGCGGGACGGCGCTGCGCACGCAACCACGACATCGAGTTCTTCCTCTTTGATCACTGATGGCGTGTATTTCACACGTTCGTTGGGCAACCCTAAGAGGAAGGTATGATGCGCACAGCAGCAAGTTTTCCCTCAGAAAGAAACCAAGGTTTATCGAACCAGGAGGAGCCAAGAAGCACGTTGAAGGTTGATGGCGGCGGGATGTAGTGCGGCGCAACACCGGAGATTCCGGCGCCAACGTGGAACCCGCACAACACAACCAAAGTATTTTGCCCCAACGAAACAGTTGAGGTTGTCAATCTCACCGGCTTGCTGTAACAAAGGATTAACCGTATTGTGTGGAAGATGATTGTTTGCGAGAGAAAATAGTAAAACAAGTATTGCAGCAGATTTGTATTTCAAGTATTAAAGAATGGACCGGGGTCCACAGTTCACTAGAGGTGTCTCTCCCATAAGATAAAAGCATGTTGGGTGAACAAATTACAGTCGGGCAATTGACAAATAGAGAGGGCATAACAATGCACATACATGACATGATAAGTATAGTGAGATTTAATTGGGCATTACGACAAAGTACATAGACCGCCATCCAACTGCATCTATGCCTAAAAAGTCCACCTTCAGGTTATCATCCGAACCCCTCCGAGTATTAAGTTGCTAACAACGGACAATTGCATTAAGTATGGTGCGTAATGTAATCAATAACTACATCCTCGAACATAGCATCAATGTTTTATCCCTAGTGGCAACAAGCACAACACAACCTTAGAACTTTCCGTCACTTCGTCCCGGTGTCAATGCGAGCATGAACCCACTATCGAGCATAAGTACTCCCTCTTGGAGTTAAAAGTAAAAACTTGGCCGAGCCTCTACTAGAAACGGAGAGCATGCAAGATCATAAACAACACATGTATAATAACTTGATAATTAACATGACATAGTATTCTCTATCCATCGGATCCCGACAAACACAACATATAGAATTACGGATAGATGATCTTGATCATGTTAGGCAGCTCACAAGATCCGACAATGATAGCACAATGAGGAGAAGACAACCATCTAGCTACTGCTATGGACCCATAGTCCAGGGGTAGACTACTCACTCATCACTCCGGAGGCGACCATGGCGGTGTAGAGTCCTCCGGGAGATGAATCCCCTCTCCGGCAGGGTGCCGGAGGCGATCTCTAGGATCCCCCGAGATGGGATCGGCGGCGACGGCGTCTCGATGAGGTTTTCCATATCGTGGCTCTCGGTATCGGGGGTTTCGTCACGGAGGCTATTTGTAGGCGGAAGGGTAGGTCAAGAGGCGGCACGGGGGCCCCACACCACAGGGCCGCGCGGCCAAGGGGGGGGCCGCGCCGCCCTATAGTGTGGCCCCTCCGTGGCCCCTCTTCGTCTCTCCTTCGGACTTCGGAAGCTTCGTGAGAAAATAGGCCCCCGGGCTTTAATTTCGTCCAATTCCGAGAATATTTCGTTACTAGGATTTCTGAAACCAAAAACAGCGTAAAACAAAGAATCGGCACTTCGGCATCTTGTTAATAGGTTAGTTCCGGAAAATGCACGAATATGACATAAAGTGTGCATAAAACATGTAGGTATCATCAATAATATGGCATAGAACATAAGAAATTATCGATACGTCGGAGACGTATCAAGCATCCCCAAGCTTAGTTCTGCTCGTCCCGAGCAGGTAAAACGATAACAAAGATAATTTCTGAAGTGATATGCCATCATAACCTTGATCATACTATTTGTAAACATATGTAGTGGATGCAGCGATCATAACAATGGTGATGACATGAGTAAACAAGTGAATCATATAGCAAAGACTTTTCATGAATAGTACTTCAAGACAAGTATTAATAAGTCTTGCATAAGAGTTAACTCATAAAGCAATAAATCAAAGTAAAGGTATTGAAGCAACACAAAGGAAGATTAAGTTTCAGCGGTTGCTTTCAACTTGTAACATGTATATCTCATGGATAATAGTCAACATAGAGTAATATAACAAGTACAATATGCAAGTATGTAAGAATCAATGCACGGTTCACACAAGTGTTTGCTTCTTGAGGTGGAGAGAAATAGGTGAACTGACTCAACATAAAAGTAAAGAGAATGGTCCTTCAAAGAGGAAAGCATCGATTGCTATATTTGTGCTAGAGCTTTTATTTTGAAAACATGAAACAATTTTGTCAACGGTAGTAATAAAGCATATGAGTTATGTACATTATATCTTACAAGTTGCAAGTCTCATGCATAGTGTACTAATAGTGCCCGCACCTTGTCCTAATTAACTTGGACTACCGGATCTTTGCAATGCACATGTTTTGACCAAGTGTCACAATGGGGTACCTGCATGCCGCCTGTACAAAGGTCTAAGGAGAAAGCTCGCATTTTGGATTTCTCGCTTTTGATTATTCTCCACTTAGACATCCATACCGGGACAACATGGACAACAGATAATGGACTCCTCTTTTATGCATAAGCATGTGGCAACAATTATTATTCTCATATGAGATTGAGGATATGTGTCCAAACTGAAACTTCCACCATGAATCATGGCTTTAGTTAGCGGCCCAAAGTTCTTCTCTAACAACATGCATGCTCCAACCATGAAGGTGGTAGATCTCTCTTGCTTCAGACAAGACGGACATGCATAGCAACTCACATGATATCCAACAAAAAATAGTTGATGGCGTCCCCAGAAACATGGTTACCGCTCAACAAGCAACTTAATAAGAGATAAAGTGCATAAGTACATATTCAATACTACAATAGTTTTTAAGCTATTTGTCCCATGAGCTATATATTGCAAAGGTGAATGATGGAATTTTAAAGGTAGCACTCAAGCAATTTACTTTGGAATGGCGGGTAAATACCATGTAGTAGGTAGGTATGGTGGACACAAATGGCATAGTGGTTGGCTCAAGGATTTTGGATGCATGAGAAGTATTCCCTCTCGATACAAGGTTTAGGCTAGCAAGGCTATTTGAAACAAACACAAGGATGAACGGTACAGCAAAACTCACATAAAAGACATATGGTAAATATTATAAGACTCCATACCGTCTTCCTTGTTGTTCAAAACTCAATACTAGATGTTATCTAGACTCTAGAGAAACCAAATATGCAAACCAAATTAGCAAGCTCTAAGTATTTCTTCATTAATGGTGCAAAGTATATGATGCAAGAGCTTAAACATGAGCACAACAATTGCCAAGTATCAAATTATCCAAGACATTTTAGAGTTACTACATGTAGCATTTTCCAATTCCAACCATATAACAATTTAACGAAGGAGAAACTTCGCCATGAATACTATGAGTAGAACCTAAGGACATATTTGTCCATATGCAACAGCGGAGCGTGTCTCTCTCCCATAAAGTGAATGCTAGGATCCATTTTATTCAAACAAAACAAAAAACAAAAACAAACCGACGCTCCAAGCAAAGTACATAAGATGTGGCCGAATAAAAATATAGTTTCGGGGGAGGAACTCGATAATGTTGTCGATGAAGAAGGGGATGCCTTGGGCATCCCCAAGCTTAGACGCTTGAGTCTTCTTAATATATGCAGGGGTGAACCACCGGGGCATCCCCAAGCTTAGAGCTTTCACTCTCCTTAATCATATTGCATCATACTCCTCTCTTGATCCTTGAAAACTTCCTTCACACCAAACTCGAAACAACTCATTAGAGGGTTAGTGCATAATAAAAATTCACATGTTCAGAGGTGACACAATCATTCTTAACACTTCTGGACATTGCATAAAGCTACTGGACATTAATGGATCAAAGAAATTCATCCAACATAGCAAAAGAGGCAATGCGAAATAAAAGACAGAATCTGTCAAAACAGAACAGTCCGTAAAGATGGATTTTATTAGGCCACCAGACTTGCTCAAACGAAAATGCTCAAATTGAATGAAAGTTGCGTACATATCTGAGGATCACTCACGTAAATTGGCATAATTTTCTGAGTAACCTACAGAGAATTAGACCCAGATTCGTGACAGCAAAGAAATCTGTTTCTACGCAGTAATCCAAATCTAGTACTTACTTTTCTATCAAAGACTTTACTTGGCACAACAAAACTTAAAACTAAGATAAGGAGAGGTTGCTACAGTAGTAAACAACTTCCAAGACACAAATATAAAACAAAGTACTGTAGGAAAAAACATGGGTTGTCTCCCATAAGCGCTTTTCTTTAACGCCTTTCAGCTAGGCGCAGAAAGTGTATCTTAAGTATCATCGAAGGGTGGTGCACCTACAACGGGGTTTGGAGTTTTCTCAACCATGCATAGTATATTGGATACATAAGTTTCAGCGTCTCCCTTTTCATTAGTCTTGGGCTTGCTACTCTCATCGAAGAAATTTTCAGGAACAAGCCAAGCATAGTTATGTTCTAGTGCATCATTCATAGCTAGGAGTTTACATGGTATGGGTGCTTTGATCTCCTTACCATCATCAATATTATTAGTGTATCTTATTCTATCCATGTCCATCTTTTCAAGGAGACCAACAAAATTAGTATGAGAACCAAGCATATTAAATTTAGCAAAGATCTTTCTAGCCTCTCTTGCTAGACCACCAAATTCTGTAAGAAGGGTTTCTAAAACAAAATCTTTCTTTTCCCCTTCTTCCATATCACCAAGTGTAAGAAACATGTGTTGGATTATAGGATTTAGATTAACAAATTTAGTTTCCAACAGGCGAACTAAAGCAGCCAGCAGCAATTTCATAAGTGGGAGCAAGGTCTACCAAGTGTCTATCTTCAAAATCTTCAATGGTACTAACATGGGTGAAAAATTCTTCTATATTGTTTCTCCCAATGATAGACCCGCGTCCTACCGGTATGTTCTTTGCGGTAAAATTAAAAGGAAACATGATGAAATAAGTAAAGTAAATGCAAGTAACTAATTTTTTTGTGTTTTGATATAGCAAACAAGATAGCAAATAAACTAAAGCTAGCAACTAATTTTTTTGTGTTTTGATATAAGTGCAGCAAACAAAGTAGTAAATAAAATAAAGCAAGACAAAAACAAAGTAAAGAGATTGAGAAGTGGAGACTCCCCTTGCAGCGTGTCTTGATCTCCCGGCAACGGCGCCGGAAAAAGAGCTTGATGGCGTGTATTTCACACGTTCGTTGGGCAACCCCAAGAGGAAGGTATGATGCGCACAGCAGCAAGTTTTCCCTCGGAAAGAAACCAAGGTTTATCGAACCGGGAGGAGCCAAGAAGCACGTTGAAGGTTGATGGCGGCGGGATGTAGTGCGGCGCAACACCGGAGATTCCGGCGCCAACGTGGAACCTGCACAACACAACCAAAGTACTTTGCCCCAACGAAACAGTGGAGGTTGTCAATCTCACCGGCTTGCTGTAACAATGGATTAACCGTATTGTGTGGAAGATGATTGTTTGCGAGAGAAAATAGTAAAACAAGTATTGCGAGCAGATTTGTATTTCAGTATTAAAGAATGGACCGGGGTCCACAGTTCACTAGAGGTGTCTCTCCCATAAGATAAAAGCATGTTGGGTGAACAAATTACGATCGGGCAATTGACAAATAGAGAGGGCATAACAATGCACATACATGACATGATAAGTATAGTGAGATTTAATTGGGCATTACGACAAAGTACATAGACCGCCATCCAACCGCATCTATGCCTAAAAAGTCCACCTTCGAGGTTATCATCCGAACCCCTCCGGTATTAAGTTGCTAACAACGGACAATTGCATTAAGTATGGTGCGTAATGTAATCAATAACTACATCCTCGAACATAGCATCAATGTTTTATCCCTAGTGGCAACAAGCACAACACAACCTTAGAACTTTCTCGTCACTCGTCCCGGGTGTCAATGCGGGCATGAACCCACTATCGAGCATAAGTACTCCCTCTTGGAGTTAAAAGTAAAAACTTGGCCAGAGCCTCTACTAGAAACGGAGAGCATGCAAGATCATAAACAACACATGTATAATAACTTGATAATTAACATGACATAGCTCTATCCATCGGATCCCGACAAACACAACATATAGAATTACAGATAGATGATCTTGATCATGTTAGGCAGCTCACAAGATCCGACAATGATAGCACAATGAGGAGAAGACAACCATCTAGCTACTGCTATGGACCCATAGTCCAGGGGTAGACTACTCACTCATCACTCCGGAGGCGACCATGGCGGTGTAGAGTCCTCCGGGAGATGAATCCCCTCTCCGGCAGGGTGCCGGAGGCGATCTCCTGGATCCCCCGAGATGGGAACGGCGGCGACGGCGTCTCAGTAAGGTTTTCCGTATCGTGACTCTCGGTACTGGGGGTTTCGTCACGGAGGCTATTTTTGGAACACAGTTCTTGCACTATTGTCTGGCTTCTTATTGTACTTCTTCTAAGTATTTTTGATGTTCTAGTCCATCACATAACGATTCTCAGGTGAATCATATATGATTAACAACTCTACTCTGTAAGTAGACATGATTTATTTCTATTTCTCTTCCTTACCTCCCATGATTGACTCATCATGGTCTATACTACCTCATATGATTCATAGTTATCACTTACTATCAATTGTTTCACATGTCTAGATAATTTTACTTACTCATTACTTATCTTGGTCTACATCTTCTATTAGGATATCTTAATTACCTTCATCTTTTGACATAACTCCTATTACGAGTTCCGGATAACTCTTACTTAATCATAACATATGTTGGTACACATCTTCCAATAGGATAGCTTCCTTATGGTTGTATCCTCTCTTTGGACTACCATGTATTGTATACCAATTGTGATCTACTCATCTATGGTTTGAAGAACTTAATTGTGTACTACATGTTTGGGATTAGCCGACTAACTTTACTTTATCCTCGGTAAGTTAGGTAAGAAATGTTGACTCAAGTGTGTCAGGATTATTCTCAAGTGAATATCCATCTCAAGTCATAAGAATTATTTGGTTTACCTAGGACAACTTCCTATAGACACTACCAATCCTATAGGTCTCCTTTAAAGGGTTTTAATTCTAGGGTCAAAGCATTTGCTCTGATACCAACTGTGGTGACCCAGCATACCACTGCATGGTGTAGTATGCAAGTCTGATACAACACCAATGAAACACCGTTCCACTAGTATTATATCGCTCGAGTGGTACAACGAAACATATGCGGGTCCAAGGCATGTCTATAGAATTACAACTCTGACTCTATTACATAAGATCAGCATAGCCTTCTACTTTACAATGAGGTAAATCTGCAAATAAACTCCAAAAGAACGACTCGTAGTCTAATCCTATCACGAACTCTACTTGTAGAGTATTTACCTAGCTATAGAGGCTAAGAATAGATTCTAGCTAAATAGGAGCTAGGTTTAGGAAGCTAGTTCCCTTCTATGGCTAAACTAGGTTCTCTCCTTGTTGGATGTGGTATCTGACTCCTCTGACAGGGTCTTGTCTCTTGAAGTAGTTGTTGACTCCTCGGCCTTCGAGTTGCACTGTGGATCCTCCTTCGATGCCTCCATATCTAAGCAGGGGATTTAAGAGTGGGATGAGTACGAGCGTACTCAACAAGTTCATTATAGGAAAGAGGTGTTTAATGCACTAGCTACGGCATTAGACCAGAAAGTCTAATACCAATGCAAGTTTTAATAACCATTTCTTCAAAAGGTTGCTTTTATTCGGAAGAACTATGTCCGTCAGCCTTCACCGGTTTACTAGAACTTCATGGAGCTCCTTTCCGGCCGCGTTCGCAGCTTCCATATCCCGGAACGAGGAGTGACGAGTCACGGTTCTTTACACTCTGCGAGAGGTGTGTTGCTTTACCCATAAGAGATCTTAACCTTGGTGCCAACCGAGTCATGTTCTCGTCCACACTTCCTTTGGTGTGAGGCCCGGTATAAGGTCATAGCCAATCATATTCCTCCGCTGCCTCATACACCCACCCGTTGTTGCAAACTCCGACCCTGGGTCCTCGTCGGTCCACTTACACCCCTTAGGGACGGACCCCGACCACGACAACAGTTCAGGTCTCTACCATGAACTCCTTCGCCGGCAGTCGCAACCCATCATAGACCGCAATTACCGTGGGGACTTTATCGGGACCCCCACCCTACCACTTGTCCTCTCTTGGATCAAGGGTACCACTTGTCCTCTCTTGGATCAAGGGTCTACGGTAAAGCGCATCCGTTGATGTACAAGAGGTGGAAATACAATTGACTATTCCGTCCCACTCCAGCATCTTATGGTTAACACGGGTATTACGGCACAAGAATCATCGGCGACATTTGTTGTTTAATCCTAGATGGATATAAACCCTTGCAATGGAACCTCCACCATATCAACACAATCCATGGTTCCATTGCCCACCACATAGTCATATTCATAGTTATGAAAATAGTGGTTTTGGTTTTTTATGCAATAGTGATAATCATAGTACTTTGCAAGTAATTTGATAAAGATACTCAAATGACATGAGCAAGTGATGAACTTGCCTTTCTTGACTGCAAGATTATGCAGTCAAGGTCTTCGATACGCAATAACTCCAAATTCTGAAATAGCATCATCGTCCGGTAAGGACGATGTTTAAAAGATTGGCAAGGATGCAATAATGCATAAGTATGAGATGCAATCGCTCTAAGCGTGACCTAACCCCGATGATGTAGGATTAGTGAGTTGTAATGCTTGGTTTAGGTTGTGTTGCACTTTTAGATGGTTCACAAACAAGGTTCTTATTTAGGTTTGATTACTTGGTATTATAAATAATTAGTAGAATGTATAATAACAATCAACACACCAAAGGATAGTAGCTACATAACATGTAAATATTAGTTGTCAGTTTTAAGTTCTACATGACATGGTTGATGATTACTTCAAAGGAATAACTTTTGAAGAACATGATTCATGAAGAACAAGAACTACTACAAGTAGGAGCTATGGGTATCTAGGGTTTACTAAGATTCACTATTAGGTTCATTTAATTCCCTAATTAGGGACTAGTTGGTTGCTAAGTAGGATGGTTTCATATGAAGCAAATATGGGCAGGTTTATTACCATGGTTGATCATAGGGATCATATCAAAGAATGGTTATCAAGGTGGTGTTATGAGTTAAACATTAGGATTTACTATGACTTCTCATTTACTTCACTAAGTAATCAATAATGGTTTTCTAAACTAGGCGGTTTGTTATTTCCTAAATAGGATTTAGTTTAATAGGAGCATGTGATGTGAATTACTACACGAGGTTCTTCTAAGTCATGATGGTTAAGGTTGATTCTAATGATTTTACTAAGCTATGAGTTAAGTTGAGGACATGCAATTAACAAGTGAATTAGGGTTCATTATTATGTGCAATTGGGTCTTTCAAATAATATTAGAGGAACTTTACTTAGTTCGAGTTCATAAACATCTAAGGCTTACAAGATCTGGTGGAGCATTAGCACCATGATGTGCTACTAGTTGGTCATACATAGTTTATTAAAAGATGAAGACATGGAAGTAACAATTTAGTTGCATGTAATATTTGTAAACACCTAGCTGGATTTGAACATGCACTCCATTTATTTAGAAAAGATTCTAAAATAGTTGGTATGGTACAATTATTTCTTTTATTATTTTCTAAGATCTTACATACATTTTAAAATCTTGGAAAGATTGGATTAGAAACATACTATGATTACATATAACTTTAAAGAAAACAAATATTGAATCATAGATTAAAATATTGGTTAGTATTTTTTAAAGAATCTTATTTTTATTCCTTAAAATTAATTAGGAAATTATTTGTTTATGGTTGAAGCCTTAATAATTAAAGACTTAAGAATTAGTTCCTGAAATTATAGAAGAAAATCATTCTAGTGTTATTTGGTCTTTTAGCTATTTGTCGCTATTTTTACTTATGTTCAGGAAATGTAAGTAGGTAAATTTTAGAGTAAAAATCTTTAGGTGTGTAATTAAGCTAATGTGATTTCTTAAAAATTTAACATTCAATTTGAGACTTGATTAAGTTCTACAACATTTATAGAAATTTAAATACAACTTCTATATTAATGTATATAACGGTTTATATTTTAGGAACATATTCTTTTGTTCTAATGTGAATTATTTATAACTAGTCACACAAGTACTCTAGTAGATTAATTCTTTGGGCTGGATCTAGTTAGCTTAATAGCACAAATGTACTCACTAATATACTACGGAGTACTAGTTAAACTGTTTGGGCCACTAGCACATAGATACGTATTATTTACAATATATAATCTTGTTGCAATCGCTGGTTTCTCAGAGCTTTGCCGCTCCGCTAGGGTCGTGCGGTCTCTGCAAATGGGCCAGTGGCCTGTGGGCCTGTTGGGAACAGCTGTCCCGATCTCCTTTCTCGCCTTGGACGGTGCCGTCCATTCTAACCCTTCTTTTCTTCTCCCGGTCGATGCCTGGGTTTCTCTGGATCGGATCTCCTATGTTCTTCCCTTGGTGCCGGTGATTTCTAGAGGTCGTTTTTCCCTCGACGCCGGTGGCTCTTCTTTTCCTGATGGCGGTTGAAAGCCACAAAGCTCTCCTCTTCTAAACATTCCCCTCCCATGTAATTAGTCTTCACGGATATGCCGGCGCAGATCTCCTCGCCGGATTACCAGTCCAGTTCCAAGCGGCGACAAGATTGACCGAACGGCGGCCGCGGTGGTCTCGCTGGAGCTGGGGGGTGGGGGGGGGGCTATTTTCGGCGGGGCGAGGCGCTGCCCATGACGTTTTGGTCGGCCGCAATGGCGAGCTTCCAGCGAAGGCCGTGGGGCAGATGAGTTCCTGATGATGAGGTGTGGAGACTGATTTCGAGATGCGGCGGCCAGATACGGCCATGAGGAGCCCTTTCCTGAACGCGTGGAGCGGCCGCTTCCGAGTTCGTCGGTCGGCAGTGGCTGAACAACCGCCCTACACCCTCTACTTCCATATGCTCTCTGCTCTCCTGTACGCATCTATCTGATTGTATGCAGTGTTTGAGGAACAGGAACGGCAGCCTGATCATGAGCAGAATAACAAGGTAAAAATCTGAGTTCTCTTACTTGCCTTCCTTCCTGTGAATTTCGTTATCTAAAGGCCATTAGGAATAATGCATCTCTGGTTAGCTGATCTTGATTAATTCTCAAAACTATATTGCAGGTGGTTGCTTCATGCCCGTGGATGATAGCTTGCACCTTTTTTGTGACAGTGTTGTCAGGACACTGAATTTTGCAAATAAGGATGGGATTTATCGTAGATATTGTACAGATAGGATATGAGAGGTTTCTTCTGAAATGCAGATTGAAAGCGGTAAAGTTTTCCATTGTTACAAGTTCCAGTTCTTTAACGAGCACCATCGTATTCATTACCTCTCTTTGCATTAGTTAGAATCGACCATTAGTAATTTTCATGTTAAATTTCCGTAAGCTACTAATCAGCCTTGTTATTAGATTTCTGAAACTTAAACACCATTTGTTATGTACATGCAAAAAAGCGGCGGCCCTGCCGGCATCGTCTCGGCGGAGCTGCTTCGAGAGGCAGCGGCGGTGGAGCCTGCGGTGGGTAGGGGTGCGGCGGCTGTCGGCGCCGGGCGGGCCCCTATCTGGGCCTGTCGGGCCATGCGGGCCGCAGCCACTATTGGAGCTAGGAGGTGGGGCGGGCGCGAGGAGAGCCTCTGCCTTGCGGAGGTGCAGGGGCGGGAGTGTGGTGGCCTCTGCGGGAAGGGGATGCAGGGTGGTGGCCCCTGGTTGGGGAGGCCCTCCTCCTTCGGCTGGCATGCTTCGGAGGCGGGCGAGGATGCCGGGGCGGGAGCCCCGGAGCAGCGGAAGTGGCTTTGGGCGCAGCCTGGCAGGGCATTTACCGCAGTGAGAGGTGCAGCGGTGGATCGTCTTGCGGTGGAGATCGGTGGTCGATGACATGGTCTTACTGCCTCCCGGTGGCTCCCCAAGCTTCGTGTTCGGGTCGAACTCCATGTGAAAGCCTTGCACCGACTCCGGTCTGTGCTGATGACGGTGGCACATTCGGGCGTTGTTTCCCTTGTTGTTGGCGTCGTTGTGGAGTTCCGATCCCACCCGACCCGAGTGGCTTCAAGTTCTCCGGGTGAAAACCTAAGCTCCATCGGGAGCGGGCGACAAACGCGTCATTACCTTGTTGGAGGCGTCGCCTCGGAGCTCTTGGCCTTTGCGGTGCGACGGGTTCTCGGCGGTGGGGCGCATGGCTATGTGGTCGAGGGCAGCGGACACCAGGGCAGCGGCCCTGGACGGTGGTGGCACTTCGAGGCGGCGGCCTCAATCTCCTTTGCGGCAGCGGCCCTATGGGGTGGGGTCGTGGGGCTGCGTGGGCGGCAAGGTCGTCGACCTGACTGGTTCATCTTCGGGCTATGCGAAGGTCGTCCTGGTTGCTACGTCGGGGCAGTGGCCCTGAAGGCAAGGTGCTTGGATGGCGACTTGGAGATCTGTGTGGACAGCGAGTTTGTCGACCCGGCTGGTTTGTCATCGGGCAATGCAAGGGCGGCAGCCCCGTTGGTGCCTGCGTTATGTGGATGACGGGACTCCTCGCTTGTGCGGTCTTTTGTCTCGGTTTCCTTATAAACCGGGCAATGTATGGTTTTTGGACCTGGTTTTTCTTATAAACTGGGTCATTCTGTGCATAGGATTCTTTCTATCTAATCGGACGGCAGATTCGACTGTCTTTTCCTAAAAGAAAGATGGATATATTTCACAAAGACATGGGATACTGATTAGCGACATGATCTTCTGCAATACTATTGATTAGCGACATCTCCTACCAACCAGTTTTGCACCTTGCCTCTGCTTTGGCGTCAATTCCATATGGCCGACCGTCATGGCCCGTCTTTCCACATCGCTTGCTGAACGTCCAGCGTCCTCTGGGTGTCTCGCCTTTCTTCCCGGCTGGCCAGTCCAGCACAGCCTCCTATCTTGCCGCCGGTCCCATTCCACTTTTTCTTTGAATCTGATTAAGTTTTTTCTTTGTTGTCACCAACATATCAAGTATCAGGTCCTTGCTATTATTTTAGCTATAACCACTATTCATAAGTGAAACTACATTGCTGATATATATGAGTAATCATAGTTAATAGTAGTTAATCATAGTTAATTATTTTGGTAAAAAGGTATTTCAACTTGCATCCATACAAACAAACATGTACGGAAAGTGTACAGTAGGTAAACTGAATGAAATAAAACTAAAACAAATCAGGTCAGTCAAGATAAGGAGTGAATAGTCCCAACAGTTCCACGCTCCCGGATAAAGGTAGTCTACATGTTTCGAATATGTTCTCAAAATATTTTGTTTTGTATCAATCATGCATCCAACCGATTGATGACAAGAGCATGCATTTCCCAAAAAGTTAGTGGTTATACCCTGAGTGAAGTAGTTATTTTACATAGAAACATCACTTGATATATTATCCACTGTTTCTGTTGGATTAAAATGTTATCAATTTATATGCAACCGAAATTCTCCCCATGCAAATTCTCTTTTATATTTATTTCTTTGAGTTTATTTTAATTCTTTCTCTGTTCACAATATGTGAGTGTTTTGAAGCGATTTGGTCGCAGGTACCATGTTGCAAGGAAAGGATATGCTGATGTGACAATGCATCAGTTCGACAGACAGGAGAGGTATACAAGTTCTGATGTTGTCGCGGAGGTGCAACGTGACATTAGAGCATACACACACACACATATATATATATATATATATAATAGTATAGATCCATCTTTTTTGATCTAAGTTTGCACATGACATTTCCTATGTAGGCTTACCTCATAGTTCATAGCATTAATTGTCATAGACATTTGTTAGAGCAACATCTATTACTATACCTTTATATGGCTTTCATTAGCTCTTACGCTGAATACATTTGTATCATATAATACTATTGCTCAACCTTGGGTCATATATAGAAATTATGAACTAGCTGACGAGCTAATATATTTGTGACTCATAAACATTAGAACAATTGGCTAGCTACATATCAGGGGCAACTTTGTTATAGGCATTTTCTTTGATAGTATAGCTGGTTAGTCTTTTATGTGTAATATGAAAAAAAAATCACACCTTGAAACTTTTGGTTACATGATTCTAATACATTGCATCAGATATACAAGTACTCAATACTCTAAAAAATTTATCACGCCAGATGTCTTAAGTTTCTCTGGATGGCATACTCCAGGCCTACTGTACTTTGACTTTACGATACTGCGTTATTTCTAGAAAGCCATCATTCAACAACCCATTGAGAAATAAATACTGGATAAAGTGACAAAACCTATAAATTACATGATTATGATGTATGCTTCACTTTTTGCTCACTAAGTTGATACAAGATACAAAATGAGTTTACTTGGATGTGCTAGGGATTGATTCAGGTGGCCACAATTCCAAATTAAATCATGCAATGTAGATGTTTCAAATGAAAGTTTCTGATTGATATTATTTTGTGGGAGTTTGATTTTCACATATGATCATTTATAGGTTCTCTTGGAAGCTCCAAATTGCTATCAACCTCAACATCTCTAAACAATTTCTCCGAGCCTTCAATCCAACAATCAAAAAGCCTGTGGGGCTAGCGAATGAAGTAGATACAAGTATACAACACTTCTGATCACTATTTCTTCTGGATCCACAACTCGCTCCAATAGTGTAATCAGTTACATCGCAAGCCCAATATCGAGCAATTTTAGTCATTTGCCACCGCATGATTTCTCTGATAGATATTTATTTTTCATAGTTCATTTTTATGTGTAATATTTCTTAGACTTAAACTAAAGGAGATGTCAGTAATGTTATTGTTTGCCTTCTCCATCATGTTACTCTTGGTGCCATATTCTTCCCCAAATACTCCCCATCTCCACATTCTTTTTCTTATAATTTGGCTCATATGTTTCCCTTTTATGTTATTATTTCTTATGTTTGATTTGTTTGGGAGGTTCCCAACTCATCATGTTATTAATCGAAGGAAACTTCTCCCCATGTTCAAACATTTTGTAGGAGGCATGCCTCTAGAGAATAATGTTTTATTATTTCACCCTTTTCATCAGCACCTATATTTGAGGTATATAACAGGCTATAAGAGTTATACATGTGATGGCAGAGGCTATCGACGAATGTGGCCTGGTCTTGTGTAGCGGGCCATGGTGGTCGATCAAATCACTCTGAACAAAATAGATTCCTGATTTTCTACACTTTTTTTTGAAAATCCTCCAAAATTCATTCAAACAAATTAGAACACCACTGCAACATTATTAGGGTCTTCTAAAAAACCAGTCTACATTTAATAAACAAAATATATGGAAATAAATGCAAACTTTTTGAGTCCTCTAGAATTAATGGACAAACGGTGGACTGTCTTATATAGTATTTTAGGCCATCTAAAATTCATAACGAAATAATTCTTTTTTATTAGTTAAAATTAGAAAATGCTTGCCTTATGAATCTGCAAAGGACTAACAAGATTATTTCTATCAAGATGAGCCGCCCCATACTCATGAGACTAAGGTGGTCTAAAAACTGGACACTTTCCGCTTAATTTACAGACAAGGCAAATTTTTTTACATCCGTTTCAAAAAAAAAGAAACTCCACGTCGTGGAAAAGACCGAGCAAATATGCACATTTCCTAACCATCTGAAGGAATAAGATGGCATAGACGCAAAGCCATGAAAAGAATTCCGAGTAATATACCTAAACGGAGACTTTACATTTGCTCAACCAAATTGGCCAATGTCAAGAGTTTAACATTTATAGTAAAATGTAGCTATGTGTGGATGATAACATTGCTGGTCTAATTATTCTTTACGGATTTAATTAAAGCCATAAGAATACTAGAAAATCCACTCTAGCTAAACTCTAACACGCCGTACTTACAATGCACATGTATCCCTTCATCACTACTGTTGAATCCTCCTTTGTATATCATGTAAAAACAATAAATCATACATACGACTAGACATTAAGGAAAATAAGGGTATCGGCACAACTAATTAAGTTGTACTTCTCAACGTAAGATGAACATGCGATCAAGACGAAAACAAAACACGTCATATATGATGAAAACAAAACACAACATATATCCAGTTTTCATTGCATCCTAAACTCTATACATCAAGTAAAATAAGGGTGCCAATACCGTTAATTAAGTTGCTATTTTTAATTTGGGATGAGCGTTCGATTTAGAGAAAATAGCAAAGTTAAAACATCCACCACAGGTCCAACTAACACTTATTGCATATAGTACAACAAGAAGACGTACCCGACAGCATACACACGTTGTACATAAAGCTACCACCACTACGCCCCATAGCATCTCTCTAAACACCAGAACAACTGCAAAAACCACAGCTAAACATCGCTGCACCATCTACCTAAACTACAGATGGATGGCCACCACACGGAACAAGAAACACTACAAGCCACGAATAAATAAAGCACGTCTAGCCCGCACGCCCATCCTAGCCTCTTGCCGCCACAAACTTCTTGGTCGCCACGTCGATCCTGTCCAACATCTGCATCGATAGCGCTTTCAGGCCATCGATTAGCTAGAGGAAAAATCAGCCGCCATGCTGCCCACGCGGCCCAGACTAGCAGACGCATCGGAGCAGAGCTCCTCACAAGTGCCCCAGATGGAAAGCATCTCATCAATGGTGATGACCCATCTCTGCTTCAGCAGCCTCACGTTCTCAGCCGCCCGCTGCATCTCGCGAACGTGGCAATCTGAGCAACATGAAGCCAAAGCGCCTGGCGACGCATCGTACTGACACGCCTCCAGTTGGCGTCTGCAAAAACGGCACTGCGGTGCCACAGTAGAGCACAGATAAGCCCCGTCGCCGCATCCTCCTCTGCCTGCGATGCACTCCCCATCACCTGGCTCCTGGAACTTAGTGCCCCGGAGCAACCAGGGTGACACCTCCTAGGAACACGGATCTCCACCACCGTCACAAAGCCTTCATTCGCCCAGTAGGTGTGGTACCTTGCGCCTATGCCACCGGCCCACACCAAGGCTCTTCCAACGTCATCCTGCTCGAAATTCACGCCACGATCTGTTCATATCTAGCCAACAATAGATCGGTAAAGAAAACTTGATCAAACAATAAACACATAAAAATAAGCCACATGGTCACCACGAATTCAGAAAATTGGACGTTTACCATCCTCATGAGCTTCCAAATCACTTACTGGAAGAACGAGCTCAAGTGCGCCTTCCCCAGCAAGCCCACGCTATGTTCTATGCCTACTGTCTCACCATCACTGTCGAAAGGAAATGGCAGCGGCACCGCCCACGTCATCACCCAACGGAGGTGCTGGTAGAACCGTTCATGCATCCACCCACCACCCATGTCAGCCCCAACACCGCCATGCACATGCCCGGCCACGACCGCCACACCGTTCCATCCCCGTGTTCAACACACTTCCTCTAACTATACACGCAACACAGAGACCAGACACACACATGCGCACGAGTACCACTCAAAACCGACATATGCAAAACAAAAAAAGAGGAATGTAAGCACGACTGGCAGCCGGCGCAGCGAAGCGCGCTACCCGTCTAGTACAGCATACGCACGAGTACTCTATACGCATCTGGACGAGGCCAACTCTCACGCGCAGACAGTTCAGTCTGCACGTCTCTTTCGCTCCGCGCTCACGCGACCTCCTGGCTGTGCCTCCGCCGTGATGATTCCGGCTGGCCGCCGCCGTCTCCGGCGCCGCCGCCACATGGTGCTGGTCCGCCTCTCGATGATCTCCCCTTACCCCCAGTTCGATTTATCTATTGTCGCCCGTCGCGCACGCCCACGACTCTGGAAACCCGACGTCACCGTCGGCTTGATTCGGCCGTCGTCGGCTCCCTTTGGCGTTGCGGTGCGCCTCCTCTGCTCGGCCTGGTTTCCTCCATCAACTCTCCACCTGCGTTTCTTCTCTACGCCCCCGCTTACTCGCCCCGCAGCAAACCCTTGCCGTGGCTCGGCTCGCCGCTCCGGCCGCTCGCCGGCCACCTCTGGCATCGCCGCCAGCCGGCGAAGCTCCGCCTTGGTGTTCTCTACTCCCTGAATTGTTCGATTTGTTCTCCGAGTCCGCTTTCGTCCGCCTCCAACCTGGAACCCTAGGTCGCCGTTGGTGGTCTTTTGGCCGCCGCCGGTCTCCTCCACTGACGCTGCTCCCCGGCGTGGCTTTGCCACGGATCTCCCGGCCATCTACCGCTGCCTCGACGTGCTCTACCTGGCCCCGGCGGACGGCAGTGTCTGCAAGCCCGGTGCCCTCCATCTACTGGTCGGTTGCTTTGGTGGTGGATTGGTGGCGGTATAGATGTGATGACATGGGGTGGTGGTGTGGTGCTGCGATGACTACTTCATCCTCGACTTCGATGCCGGCGGGACGGCGCTGCGCACGCAACCACGGCATCGACTTCTTCCTCTTTGATCACTGTAAGCAAAAATTCTCCCATCTCTCTTCATGGTTATAGTGTTTGATCTGCACAATTATTATTGCTCCAGGCTTGTTCTACTGGGTGGTATCTATGTGTGTATAGAGGAGCTAAATATTGAGATCCAATTGATCATGTCTTACTCGATTGTTATGATGGTTATGGTACCATGTGATTTATGGCTTGAGCTAGTGAGCTTATATGCATCTCTAGTGGTTTTGTTGTTATGGAATAGCTCTTATCTGCTAGATATACGCTGTTTTGTTAATCGAAAGGGTTCGGTGGTACGGCTATTTTAATCTTAGTTGAGCTTAAATATGCTTGATGATTTCAATGCTGCAACTACTATTGTATAATTTCGGGTTGGCATGAGATTATTTCCTGGACCCTATGTAAATCCGGGTGACATGTTAATTAGTAGTGGCTGTTTATGGTGATGACTCCATCAAATGCACAAACGGTACTGGACAGATCCTTGCTTAATAAATACAGTGATGCCTCTAATTGGATAATTAATCATCCAGTCATGTGTGGCTGGTTGTATTTCTTTTACTGTTGAAACTGGGCATATACTACAACATGCACTATTGAGTTGATGTATGGTTTGGGGTTTGACTATGATAATAATTGATGTCCCATTGATTCATGGTTGAATTTAAGCAATGAAATAGAGGTACTATTGCTGGATGATTTATTTGTTGGACTCTGGTGAGCTTATAGTATGCTTATAGTGCTCTGATTGATGGGCTGCTTACTGGATCATGTGCATACATGATCAGATCTTGTGGTTATGTTGATGGCTTGCTTATACTTAAGCTGATAAGAACAATTATGGCTGGATTCTTTGGCTTAGCCTGTGATGCATAGGCTGAGGCACAATCTTGGATAAGAACAGATGCTATTTATGCCTAATAAACTCTATGATGAGACTAGCATACCACTTGTATGCAAATCTGAGAGTTTCCCCTACCAAAATGCTTTGGATTAAACTGAGAAGAATATATGCTAGATCATGATGTAAAGATCAACCTGTCGTAGCAGAGTGGACTAGATTGTGGGGATGTTGTTACGGTGGTGAATCTTAATCAGCTGTAACTTGTGGTTGTTGGCATGTTCCTCCTCTCCTTCTCCTTCTTGATCTACTCAAGTTGATCTTGCTCCTCTTCTGTAAGTCCTCCTCTTTCTTACTGTTGTATTAGCCTAAGGCTGCATCTATGTAACCGTAGTGGAGGTGGTAGTTCAGGTGATGAACTGATGGTATTCTTGGGTGGATAGGGTTTGCTTGCTTTGGAGAAATATGGGAAGTGGTGGCTAGCAGCTCAGCTACGGCTTGTTTGCTTCTTTTATCTACCTTTTGATACTCCTACTGTGTTGACAACACACCAGGCTGCAGTGTGTGTGAGCTGCTAGTGTGCTATTATTACCACTTGTAGGTGGACAAGTTGGCTTTGTTTGCCTCCCTTGCAAGGCATACGGCTCAAGCTTGTACTTATCCCCTGTTGGCCTTTATTTGAGGTACAGACCAAGTGTATATCTCCTATTGGTCTTCTGTGACTAAATGGATTCAATTGATGAGCTTAAATATTGATGGTTGTATTGATAGATCAAGTATTATTAGACTTTGCTTAATTAGCAGTGGACTTCACATTAAGTGTTTAGGATCATTTTGACCTTTCCATGTCAAACATGATCCAATTAAATAAGATGGTGAGCTTTGTGGTTTCTAGCTAGATTAGAGGGAATAAAAATTGTTGCCTTGCTTGCCTCAAGTAGTGAATCAATTATTGTTGCCTTTTGATATGGATCAAGTAGTGTTGCTTTAGTCCACGGTTGCCTTTATTCCATGTTGCCTCATGATCCAAGATTTACTCAACTATGCTTGGTTGATCCATATGTTGTCAAAATATGATTAAATCCCTCTAATCACTATTTGGGGATTAGGACAAGTTCCTAGTTCTCATTAGCTAGTCTCCAGATATTAAAAATGTCTCCCAAATATGGAGACAAACATTTTAATATTAACCCAATGTTATTTCTCTTTTGCCTTTGCTTTCTTTCTCTTTTGCGGGAAAAGAATAAGAAGATTGGGAGAGATTTGGAAGATGAAGATTTAGTTTAGGATTTCCTCTTTATTACTTTTGTAATCTTCTATTTCTTTTGGAGCTTGTATATGATTGAATTATGATAATTGAAATAAGGTTTAAATTATCCATCTATTTTTAATTATCAAATGTGTTAACTTTTACATATTGTATTTCAGATTATAGTTTGGAATTCAAATTTTCATTCAAATTTTCAATCAATTTCTCATTTGAATTCATATTACCATATTTGATTTGGATTCAAGTTTGTTCTCCCCAAAACAAATGAATTCACAAAGGTCATGTCGAAATTTGTCGCACCCACATCGATGACTAACTCAATTCCATCGATGTAAGAGAAACCTCGATCACTTTGATGGTTTTAAACAAAAGCGCGAAAATTCCCCGGATTTTCTATGCATGAATGCAATGCACACATCTGTTTCCTCTATTTTTTGTAACCCCAATATCTGTGATATTACAGTCTCTACCCCTTAAACTAAACTTCGTCCTCGAAGTTTGATCTCTCTCACGTTTCGGAGTGTGGTTCTGACTTGTGCAGACTACGACCTCTCTTGAACTTCGTGATGATCTCACTAGATATAATTGAATATATCACTTGTCCAGATTCTTCCTGGAATCCAATAGTGTCTGTCTCTGGATCATGGCTTCTTACTTCAATTCCATGATTTCTTTCAATATCATAACCTTGTTTCCTTTCTCATTGAAGATTCAATGATTGGGACTTCTTCTGGTGCTGCTTGTCTTAACTGAGGACTAATTTGATAACCTACTCCTAGTTGGTAAAATAGGTCTTTGTTTTCCCTTACTACCAAAACTGCAATAATGGTACTTAGTAAGGTACTTAACATGGAATCGTCTTAATGGTTTATTTCCCTAAGAATGGATTAGACTCATTTAGTCTATCCGAGTCATGGTTTACGATTGATACTTATAACTATTTTGTGTTCTTTAGGTTCCATGAAAGGAATCTTTCAAATAGACTTTTGTTTTGGTATGGTCAATCTACTTCAGTCTTTGGCCTTTTTGAACTGTATTTGGTCTATGGTATTTCCTTCATCCAACTTCATTATCCTTATTTTACTTGAGCTTTCGTACTTCTGATTAAATATTACTCACCTTTTCAATTTATATTCCACTTCTTACTTCCTCGAGGTATAAACCTCGGCTTCTGGTCTGACATACTTCTGAAAGTAGTGTTCAACAATCTTATGAAAATAAGATCGAACTTCCTCTCAGTTCAGACCTTCTGCTTCGATCTAGCTTAAAGTATTGAGTACTTGTATATCCAACTCAATCTTTACTCTACCCCTTAGAATTTTCTTATGGTCTTCAACTCCTTTTCTTCCAACCATTGGACTTATGATTAGAATATTGGTCTAGGTTCTAGTTTATGGTTTGTATCCTTCTAAGGTCTCACGAAGAATATCTATGGTGTATCCACTCAATTGTGGACATCCAATGTTAATTCTTCGACTAAATGATTTTAGGTCATTTTTATTTGGCTGGCAAAATTTTATTTATTCACAACTTCTTGGTACAAATAATCCAATGGTGAACTACTTTATACCAATTGTGGCTAGTTGTTATCTAAAAATGTATTTTATTATAGGTTTTGACCAACCTATCGGGACATCTTTACTTTATTTCACAGTATTGATCCTATACCACAACAGGTGGTCTTCCGATACCAACTATGATCTTCTTATCTCTGCTATGGTTTCATAGGTCATCTTCCTTCAGTCGGGGTTTATTTTGCAAGAGAACCACTAACTGACACTATGAATATAGTATCCGAAGTGATTTCCCATGCATTCCCGCTTCTATGTTGACTATGGATCTGCTTCAGCTTCACCATAATCACCATATTTCTCACCTTCATGCTTCTTATGTACTAAAGTACTCCTCTGTTGAGGCAAAGCATAAGTTTTGGTTGATACTACCTTCTGAATATTGTGGTTGCTTCCCACAACTTTGTTTCCTTTCTTCTAATGAACCTTCATCTTGTCTTCAGAGTCTTCAGATTTCGTCACTTCCTCACACGAATACCATTACCCTCTAGATCTTTAACATCAAGTAGGAACTTGATATTGCAACATGCATTTGCATATCAAAGTCAAACTTCATGTATGGATCTAGTCAAACAATGAAAATCCAATAAAATCCAAGAAGATTCAGCTTTGTGCATATAATACACACCATCATAAGCCTGAGTATACTAGTTGAGTAAGACATCTCTAAACATCAGGCTCTGATGTGTAGTATATACACCACATAAGATAGATTTATATCGTGATACATAGCACGAATATAGGGGACTCTACTATTTGTCTCAACATTTACCTTAATTGCACATTTGCAGTGAGATAAACTTGAAACAAAATAGTCTAGGATAGTTAAGGTTAACCTAATTTCCTTTGGAACTTCTAACTTAGCTTCCATTTTGTTGAGGACTACTTCACATGATACATCTAGTTCTAACATGGCTACTCTAAACACATAACTATGGAAATATAGCTCCTATACTTCCAAGTGTTTCTACCATAATTATATGGTCATGATGTGCTTGGCACACTTCTCATATTTTTGGAACACAGTTCTTGCACTATTGTCTGGCTTCTTATTGTACTTCTTCTAAGTATTTTTGATGTTCTAGTCCATCACATAACGATTCTCAGGTGAATCATATATGATTAACAACTCTACTCTGTAAGTAGACATGATTTATTTCTATTTCTCTTCCTTACCTCCCATGATTGACTCATCATGGTCTATACTACCTCATATGATTCATAGTTATCACTTACTATCAATTGTTTCACATGTCTAGATAATTTTACTTACTCATTACTTATCTTGGTCTACATCTTCTATTAGGATATCTTAATTACCTTCATCTTTTGACATAACTCCTATTACAGTTCCGGATAACTCTTACTTAATCATAACATATGTTGGTACACATCTTCCAATAGGATAGCTTCCTTATGGTTGTATCCTCTCTTTGGACTACCATGTATTGTATACCAATTGTGATCTACTCATCTATGGTTTGAAGAACTTAATTGTGTACTACATGTTTGGGATTAGCTGACTAACTTTACTTTATCCTGGTAAGTTAGGTAAGAAATGTTGACTCAAGTGTGTCAGGATTATTCTCAAGTGAATATCCATCTCAAGTCATAAGAATTATTTGGTTTACCTAGGACAACTTCCTATAGACACTACCAATCCTATAGGTCTCCTTTAAAGGGTTTTAATTCTAGGGTCAAAGCATTTGCTCGATACCAAGCTGTGGTGACCCAGACATACCACTCGCATGGTGTAGTATGCAAGTCTGATACAACACCAATGAAACACCGTTCCACTAGTATTATATCGCTCAGAGTGGTACAACAGAAACATATGCGGGTCCAAGGCATGTCTATAGAATTACAACTCTGACTCTATTACATAAGATCAACATAGCCTTCTACTTTACAATGAGGTAAATCTGCAAATAAACTCCAAAAGAACGACTCGTAGTCTAATCCTATCACGAACTCTACTTGTAGAGTATTTACCTAGCTATAGAGGCTAAGAATAGATTCTAGCTAAATAGGAGCTAGGTTTAGGAAGCTAGTTCCCTTCTATGGCTAAACTAGGTTCTCTCCTTGTTGGATGTGGTATCTGACTCCTCTGACGGGGTCTTGTCTCTTGAAGTAGTTGTTGACTCCTCGGCCTTCGAGTTGCACTTGTGGATCCTCCTTCGATGCCTCCATATCTAAGCGGGGATTTAAGAGTGGGATGAGTACGAGCGTACTCAACAAGTTCATTATAGGAAAGAGGTGTTTAATGCACTAGCTACGGCATTAGACCGGAAAGTCTAATACCAATGCAAGTTTTAATAACCATTTCTTCAAAAGGTTGCTTTTATTCGGAAGAACTATGTCCGTCGGCCTTCACCGGTTTACTAGAACTTCATGGAGCTCCTTTCCGGCCGCGTTCGCAGTTCCATATCCCGGAACGGGGAGTGACAGGTCACGGTTCTTTACACTCGCGAGAGGTGTGTTGCTTTACCCATAAGAGATCTTAACCTTGGTGCCAACCGAGTCATGTTCTCGTCCACACTTCCTTTGGTGTGAGGCCCGGTATAAGGTCATAGCCAATCATATTCCTCCGCTGCCTCATACACCCACCCGTTGTTGCAAACTCCGACCCTGGGTCCTCGTCGGTCCACTTACACCCCTTAGGGACGGACCCCGACCACGACAACAGTTCAGGTCTCTACCATGAACTCCTTCGCCGGCAGTCGCAACCCATCATAGACCGCAATTACCGTGGGGACTTTATCGGGACCCCCACCCTACCACTTGTCCTCTCTTGGATCAAGGGTACCACTTGTCCTCTCTTGGATCAAGGGTCTACGGTAAAGCGCATCCGTTGATGTACAAGAGGTGGAAATACAATTGACTATTCCGTCCCACTCCGGATCTTATGGTTAACACGGGTATTACGGCACAAGAATCACTGGCGACATTTGTTGTTTAATCCTAGATGGATATAAACCCTTGCAATGGAACCTCCACCATATCAACACAATCCATGGTTCCATTGCCCACCACATAGTCATATTCATAGTTATGAAAATAGTGGTTTTGGTTTTTATGCAATAGTGATAATCATAGTACTTTGCAAGTAATTTGATAAAGATACTCAAATGACATGAGCAAGTGATGAACTTGCCTTTCTTGACTGCAAGATTATGCGAGTCAAGGTCTTCGATACGCAATAACTCCAAATTCTGAAATAGCATCATCGTCCGGTAAGGACGATGTTTAAAAGATTGGCAAGGATGCAATAATGCATAAGTATGAGATGCAATCGCTCTAAGCGTGACCTAACCCCGATGATGTAGGATTAGTGAGTTGTAATGCTTGGTTTAGGGTGTGTTGCACTTTTAGATGGTTCACAAACAAGGTTCTTATTTAGGTTTGATTACTTGGTATTATAAATAAGTAGTAGAATGTATAATAACAATCAACACACCGAAGGATAGTAGCTACATAACATGTAAATATTAGTTGTCAGTTTTAAGTTCTACCTGACATGGTTGATGATTACTTCAAAGGAATAACTTTTGAAGAACATGATTCATGAAGAACAAGAACTACTACAAGTAGGAGCTATGGGTATCTAGGGTTTACTAAGATTCACTATTAGGTTCATTTAATTCCCTAATTAGGGACTAGTTGGTTACTAAGTAGGATGGTTTCATATGTAGCAAATATGGGCAGGTTTATTACCATGGTTGATCATAGGGATCATATCAAAGAATGGTTATCAAGGTGGTGTTATGAGTTAAACATTAGGATTTACTATGACTTCTCATTTACTTCACTAAGTAATCAATAATGGTTTCCTAAACTAGGCGGTTTGTTATTTCCTAAATAGGGTTTAGTTTAATAGGAGCATGTGATGTGAATTACTACACGAGGTTCTTCTAAGTCATGATGGTTAAGGTTGATTCTAATGATTTTACTAAGCTATGAGTTAAGTTGAGGACATGCAATTAACAAGTGAATTAGGGTTCATTATTATGTGCAATTGGGTCTTTCAAATAATATTAGAGGAACTTTACTTAGTTCAGTTCATAAACATCTAAGGCTTACAAGATCTGGTGGAGCATTAGCACCATGATGTGCTACTAGTTGGTCATACATAGTTTATTAAAAGATGAAGACATGGAAGTAACAATTTAGTTGCATGTAATATTTGTAAACACCTAGCTGGATTTGAACATGCACTCCATTTATTTAGAAAAGATTCTAAAATAGTTGGTATGGTACAATTATTTCTTTTATTATTTTCTAAGATCTTACATACATTTTAAAATCTTGGAAAGATTGGATTAGAAACATACTATGATTACATATAACTTTAAAGAAAACAAATATTGAATCATAGATTAAAATATTGGTTAGTATTTTTTTAAAGAATCTTATTTTTATTCCTTAAAATTAATTAGGAAATTATTTGTTTATGGTTGAAGCCTTAATAATTAAAGACTTAAGAATTAGTTCTTGAAATTATAGAAGAAAAATCATTCTAGTGTTATTTGGTCTTTTAGCTATTTGTCGCTATTTTTACTTATGTTCAGGAAATGTAAGTAGGTAAATTTTAGAGTAAAAATCTTTAGGTGTGTAATTAAGCTAATGTGATTTCTTAAAAATTTAACATTCAATTTGAGACTTGATTAAGTTCTACAACATTTATAGAAATTTAAATACAACTTCTATATTAATGTATATAACGGTTTATATTTTAGGAACATATTCTTTTGTTCTAATGTGAATTATTTATAACTAGTCACACAAGTACTCTAGTAGATTAATTCTTTGGGCTGGATCTAGTTAGCTTAATAGCACAAATGTACTCACTAATATACTACGGAGTACTAGTTAAACTGTTTGGGCCACTAGCACATATATACGTCGCACGAGTACTCTATACGCATCTGGACGAGGCCAACTCTCACGCGCAGATAGTTCAGTCTGCACGTCTCTTTCGCTCCGCGCTCACGCGACCTCCTGGCTGTGCCTCCGCCGTGATGATTCCGGCCGGCCGCCGCCGTCTCTGGCGCCGCCGCCACATGGTGCTGGTCCGCCTCTCGATGATCTCCCCTTACCCCCAGTTCGATTTATCTATTGTCGCCCGTCGCGCACGCCCACGACTGCGGAAACCCGACGTCGCCGTCGGCTGATTCGGCCGTCGTCGGCTCCCTTTGGCGTTGCGGTGCGCCTCCTCTGCTCGGCCTGGTTTCCTCCATCAACTCTCCACCTGCGTTTCTTCTCTACGCCTCCGCTTACTCGCCCCGCAGCAAACCCTTGCCGTGGCTCGGCTCGCCGCTCCGGCCGCTCGCCGGCCACCTCTGGCATCGCCGCCAGCCGGCGAAGCTCCGCCTTGGTGTTCTCTACTCCCTGAATTGTTCGATTTGTTCTCCGAGTCCGCTTTCGTCCGCCTCCAACCTGGAACCCTAGGTCGCCGTTGGTGGTCTTTTGGCCGCCGCCGGTCTCCTCCACTGACGCTGCTCCCCGGCGTGGCTTTGCCACGGATCTCCCGGCCATCTACCGCTGCCTCGACGTGCTCTACTCGGCCCCGGCGGACGGCAGGTGTCGCAAGCCCGGTGCCCTCCATCTACTTGGTCGGTTGCTTTGGTGGTGGATTGGTGGCAGTATAGATGTGATGACATGGGGTGGTGGTGTGGTGCTGCGATGACTACGTCATCCTCGACTTCGATGCCGGCGGGACGGCGCTGCGCACGCAACCACGACATCGAGTTCTTCCTCTTTGATCACTGATGGCGTGTATTTCACACGTTCGTTGGGCAACCCCAAGAGGAAGGTATGATGCGCACAGCAGCAAGTTTTCCCTCAGAAAGAAACCAAGATTTATCGAACCAGGAGGAGCCAAGAAGCACGTTGAAGGTTGATGGCGGCGGGATGTAGTGCGGCGCAACACCGGAGATTCCGGCGCCAACGTGGAACCTGCACAACACAACCAAAGTACTTTGCCCCAACGAAACAGATGAGGTTGTCAATCTCACCGGCTTGCTGTAACAAAGGATTAACCGTATTGTGTGGAAGATGATTGTTTGCGAGAGAAAATAGTAAAACAAGTATTGCAGCAGATTTGTATTTCAAGTATTAAAGAATGGACCGGGGTCCACAGTTCACTAGAGGTGTCTCTCCCATAAGATAAAAGCATGTTGGGTGAACAAATTACAGTCGGGCAATTGACAAATAGAGAGGGCATAACAATGCACATACATGACATGATAAGTATAGTGAGATTTAATTGGGCATTACGACAAAGTACATAGACCGCCATCCAACTGCATCTATGCCTAAAAAGTCCACCTTCAGGTTATCATCCGAACCCTCTCCAGTATTAAGTTGCTAACAACAGACAATTGCATTATGTATGGTGCGTAATGTAATCAATAACTACATCCTCGAACATAGCATCAATGTTTTATCCCTAGTGGCAACAGCACAACACAACCTTAGAACTTTTCATCACTCTGTCCCAGTGTCAATGCGGGCATGAACCCACTATCGAGCATAAGTACTCCCTCTTGGAGTTAAAAGTAAAAACTTGGCCGAGCCTCTACTAGAAACGGAGAGCATGCAAGATCATAAACAACACATGTATAATAACTTGATAATTAACATGACATAGTATTCTCTATCCATCGGATCCCGACAAACACAACATATAGAATTACAGATAGATGATCTTGATCATGTTAGGCAGCTCACAAGATCCGACAATGATAGCACAATGAGGAGAAGACAACCATCTAGCTACTGCTATGGACCCATAGTCCAGGGGTAGACTACTCACTCATCACTCCGGAGGCGACCATGGCGGTGTAGAGTCCTCCGGGAGATGAATCCCCTCTCCGGCGGGTGCCGGAGGCGATCTCCGGATCCCCGAGATGGGATCGGCGGCGACGGCGTCTCAGTAAGGTTTTCCGTATCGTGGCTCTCGGTACTGGGGGTTTCGTCACGGAGGCTATTTGTAGGCGGAAGGGTAGGTCAAGAGGCGGCACGGGGGCCCCACACCACAGGGCCGCG
The DNA here is from genome assembly GCF_022539505.1 of Lolium rigidum. Taxonomy (NCBI): domain Eukaryota; kingdom Viridiplantae; phylum Streptophyta; class Magnoliopsida; order Poales; family Poaceae; genus Lolium; species Lolium rigidum. Next base: position 11,746,475 of record NC_061508.1, on the reverse strand, counting down.
CGGCCAAGGGGGGGGGCCGCGCCGCCCTATAGTGTGGCCCCTCCGTGGCCCCTCTTCGTCTCTCCTTCGGACTTCTGGAAGCTTCGTGAGAAAATAGGCCCCTGGGCTTTAATTTCGTCCAATTCCGAGAATATTTCGTTACTAGGATTTCTGAACCAAAAACAGCAGAAAACGAGCAATCGGCACTTCGGCATCTTGTTAATAGGTTAGTTCCGAGAAAATGCACGAATATGACATAAAGTGTGCATAAAACATGTAGGTATCATCAATAATATGGCATAGAACATAAGAAATTATCGATACGTCGGAGACGTATCAAGCATCCCCAAGCTTAGTTCTCGCTCGTCCCGAGCGAGGTAAAACGATAACAAAGATAATTTCTGAAGTGATATGCCATCATAACCTTGATCATACTATTTGTAAACATATGTAGTGGATGCAGCGATCATAACAATGGTGATGACATGAGTAAACAAGTGAATCATATAGCAAAGACTTTTCATGAATAGTACTTCAAGACAAGTATTAATAAGTCTTGCATAAGAGTTAACTCATAAAGCAATAAATCAAAGTAAAGGTATTGAAGCAACACAAAGGAAGATTAAGTTTCAGCGGTTGCTTTCAACTTGTAACATGTATATCTCATGGATAATAGTCAACATAGAGTAATATAACAAGTACAATATGCAAGTATGTAAGAATCAATGCACGGTTCACACAAGTGTTTGCTTCTTGAGGTGGAGAGAAATAGGTGAACTGACTCAACATAAAAGTAAAGAGAATGGTCCTTCAAAGAGGAAAGCATCGATTGCTATATTTGTGCTAGAGCTTTTATTTTGAAAACATGAAACAATTTTGTCAACGGTAGTAATAAAGCATATGAGTTATGTACATTATATCTTACAAGTTGCAAGTCTCATGCATAGTGTACTAATAGTGCCCGCACCTTGTCCTAATTAACTTGGACTACCGGATCTTTGCAATGCACATGTTTTGACCAAGTGTCACAATGGGGTACCTCCATGCCGCCTGTACAAAGGTCTAAGGAGAAAGCTCGCATTTTGGATTTCTCGCTTTTGATTATTCTCCACTTAGACATCCATACCGGGACAACATGGACAACAGATAATGGACTCCTCTTTTATGCATAAGCATGTGGCAACAATTATTATTCTCATATGAGATTGAGGATATGTGTCCAAACTGAAACTTCCACCATGAATCATGGCTTTAGTTAGCGGCCCAAAGTTCTTCTCTAACAACATGCATGCTCCAACCATGAAGGTGGTAGATCTCTCTTGCTTCGGACAAGACGGACATGCATAGCAACTCACATGATATCCAACAAAAAATAGTTGATGGCGTCCCCGAAACATGGTTACCGCTCAACAAGCAACTTAATAAGAGATAAAGTGCATAAGTACATATTCAATACTACAATAGTTTTTAAGCTATTTGTCCCATGAGCTATATATTGCAAAGGTGAATGATGGAATTTTAAAGGTAGCACTCAAGCAATTTACTTTGGAATGGCGGGTAAATACCATGTAGTAGGTAGGTATGGTGGACACAAATGGCATAGTGGTTGGCTCAAGGATTTTGGATGCATGAGAAGTATTCCCTCTCGATACAAGGTTTAGGCTAGCAAGGCTATTTGAAACAAACACAAGGATGAACGGTACAGCAAAACTCACATAAAAGACATATGGTAAATATTATAAGACTCCATACCGTCTTCCTTGTTGTTCAAAACTCAATACTAGATGTTATCTAGACTCTAGAGAAACCAAATATGCAAACCAAATTAGCAAGCTCTAAGTATTTCTTCATTAATGGTGCAAAGTATATGATGCAAGAGCTTAAACATGAGCACAACAATTGCCAAGTATCAAATTATCCAAGACATTTTAGAGTTACTACATGTAGCATTTTCCAATTCCAACCATATAACAATTTAACGAAGGAGAAACTTCGCCATGAATACTATGAGTAGAACCTAAGGACATATTTGTCCATATGCAACAGCGGAGCGTGTCTCTCTCCCATAAAGTGAATGCTAGGATCCATTTTATTCAAACAAAACAAAAAACAAAAACAAACCGACGCTCCAAGCAAAGTACATAAGATGTGGCCGAATAAAAATATAGTTTCGGGGGAGGAACTCGATAATGTTGTCGATGAAGAAGGGGATGCCTTGGGCATCCCCAAGCTTAGACGCTTGAGTCTTCTTAATATATGCAGGGGTGAACCACCGGGGCATCCCCAAGCTTAGAGCTTTCACTCTCCTTAATCATATTGCATCATACTCCTCTCTTGATCCTTGAAAACTTCCTCCACACCAAACTCGAAACAACTCATTAGAGGGTTAGTGCATAATAAAAATTCACATGTTCAGAGGTGACACAATCATTCTTAACACTTCTGGACATTGCATAAAACTACTGGACATTAATGGATCAAAGAAATTCATCCAACATAGCAAAAGAGGCAATGCGAAATAAAAGACAGAATCTGTCAAAACAGAACAGTCCGTAAAGATGGATTTTATTAGGCCACCAGACTTGCTCAAACGAAAATGCTCAAATTGAATGAAAGTTGCGTACATATCTGAGGATCACTCACGTAAATTGGCATAATTTTCTGAGTTACCTACAGAGAATTAGACCCAGATTCGTGACAGCAAAGAAATCTGTTTCTGCGCAGTAATCCAAATCTAGTACTTACTTTTCTATCAAAGACTTTACTTGGCACAACAAAACTTAAAACTAAGATAAGGAGAGGTTGCTACAGTAGTAAACAACTTCCAAGACACAAATATAAAACAAAGTACTGTAGGAAAAAACATGGGTTGTCTCCCATAAGCGCTTTTCTTTAACGCCTTTCAGCTAGGCGCAGAAAGTGTATCTCAAGTATCATCGAAGGGTGGTGCACCTACAACGGGGTTTGGAGTTTTCTCAACCATGCATAGTATATTGGATACATAAGTTTCAGCGTCTCCCTTTTCATTAGTCTTGGGCTTGCTACTCTCATCGAACAAATTTTCAGGAACAAGCCAAGCATAGTTATGTTCTAGTGCATCATTCATAGCTAGGAGTTTACATGGTATGGGTGCTTTGATCTCCTCACCATCATCAATATTATTAGTGTATCTTATTCTATCCATGTCCATCTTTTCAAGGAGACCAACAAAATTAGTATGAGAACCAAGCATATTAAATTTAGCAAAGACCTTTCTAGCCTCTCTTGCTAGACCACCAAATTCTGTAAGAAGGGTTTCTAAAACAAAATCTTTCTTTTCCCCTTCTTCCATATCACCAAGTGTAAGAAACATGTGTTGGATTATAGGATTTAGATTAACAAATTTAGTTTCCAACGAGGCGAACTAAAGCAGACAGCAGCAATTTCATAAGTGGGAGCAAGGTCTACCAAGTGTCTATCTTCAAAATCTTCAATGGTACTAACATGGGTGAAAAATTCTTCTATATTGTTTCTCCCAATGATAGACCCGCGTCCTACCGGTATGTTCTTTGCGGTAAAATTAAAAGGAAACATGATGAAATAAGTAAAGTAAATGCAAGTAACTAATTTTTTTGTGTTTTGATATAGCAAACAAGATAGCAAATAAACTAAAGCTAGCAACTAATTTTTTTGTGTTTTGATATAAGTGCAGCAAACAAAGTAGTAAATAAAATAAAGCAAGACAAAAACAAAGTAAAGAGATTGAGAAGTGGAGACTCCCCTTGCAGCGTGTCTTGATCTCCCGGCAACGGCGCCGGAAAAAGAGCTTGATGGCGTGTATTTCACACGTTCGTTGGGCAACCCCAAGAGGAAGGTATGATGCGCACAGCAGCAAGTTTTCCCTCGTAAAGAAACCAAGGTTTATCGAACCGGGAGGAGCCAAGAAGCACGTTGAAGGTTGATGGCGGCGGGATGTAGTGCGGCGCAACACCGGAGATTCCGGCGCCAACGTGGAACCTGCACAACACAACCAAAGTACTTTGCCCCAACGAAACAAGTGAGGTTGTCAATCTCACCGGCTTGTCTGTAACAATGGATTAACCGTATTGTGTGGAAGATGATTGTTTGCGAGAGAAAATAGTAAAACAAGTATTGCAGACAGATTTGTATTTCGAGTATTAAAGAATGGACCGGGGTCCACAGTTCACTAGAGGTGTCTCTCCCATAAGATAAAAGCATGTTGGGTGAACAAATTACAGTCGGGCAATTGACAAATAGAGAGGGCATAACAATGCACATACATGACATGATAAGTATAGTGAGATTTAATTGGGCATTACGACAAAGTACATAGACCGCCATCCAACCGCATCTATGCCTAAAAAGTCCACCTTCGAGGTTATCATCCGAACCCCTCCGGTATTAAGTTGCTAACAACGGACAATTGCATTAAGTATGGTGCGTAATGTAATCAATAACTACATCCTCGAACATAGCATCAATGTTTTATCCCTAGTGGCAACAACACAACACAACCTTAGAACTTTCGTCACACTGTCCCAGTGTCAATGCGGGCATGAACCCACTATCGAGCATAAGTACTCCCTCTTGGAGTTAAAAGTAAAAACTTGGCCGAGCCTCTACTAGAAACGGAGAGCATGCAAGATCATAAACAACACATGTATAATAACTTGATAATTAACATGACATAGTATTCTCTATCGATCGGATCCCGACAAACACAACATATAGAATTACAGATAGATGATCTTGATCATGTTAGGCAGCTCACAAGATCCGACAATGATAGCACAATGAGGAGAAGACAACCATCTAGCTACTGCTATGGACCCATAGTCCAGGGGTAGACTACTCACTCATCACTCCGGAGGCGACCATGGCGGTGTAGAGTCCTCCGGGAGATGAATCCCTCTCCGGCAGAGTGCCGGAGGCGATCTCCTGGATCCCCCGAGATGGGATCGGCGGCGACGGCGTCTTTCCGTATCGTGGCTCTCGGTACTGGGGGTTTCGTCACGGAGGCTATTTGTAGGCGGAAGGGTAGGTCAAGAGGCGGCACGGGGGCCCCACACCACAGGGCCGCGCGGCCAAGGGGGGGCCGCGCCGCCCTATAGTGTGGCCCCTCCGTGGCCCCTCTTCGTCTCTCCTTCGGACTTCTGGAAGCTTCGTGAGAAAATAGGCCCCTGGGCTTTAATTTCGTCCAATTCCGAGAATATTTCGTTACTAGGATTTCTGAAACCAAAAACAGCGTAAAACAACGAATCGGCACTTCGGCATCTTGTTAATAGGTTAGTTCCAGAAAATGCACGAATATGACATAAAGTGTGCATAAAACATGTAGGTATCATCAATAATATGGCATAGAACATAAGAAATTATCGATACGTCGGAGACGTATCAATCACTGTAAGCAAAAATTCTCCCATCTCTCTTCATGGTTATAGTGTTTGATCTGCACAATTATTATTGCTCCAGGCTTGTTCTACTGGTGGTATCTATGTGTGTATAGAGGAGCTAAATATTGAGATCCAATTGATCATGTCTTACTGATTGTTATGATGGTTATGGTACCATGTGATTTATGGCTTGAGCTAGTGAGCTTATATGCATCTCTAGTGGTTTTGCTGTTATGGAATAGCTCTTATCTGCTAGATATACGCTGTTTTGTTAACTGAAAGAGTTCAGTGGTACGGCTATTTTAATCTTAGTTGAGCTTAAATATGCTGATGATTTCAATGCTGCTACTACTATTGTATAATTCTGGGTTGGCATGAGATTATTTCCTGGACCCTATGTAAATCTGGGTGACATGTTAATTAGTAGTGGCTGTTTATGGTGATGACTCCATCAAATGCACAAACGGTACTGGACAGATCCTTGCTTAATAAATACAGTGATGCCTCTAATTGGATAATTAATCATCCAGTCATGTGTGGCTGGTTGTATTTCTTTTACTGTTGAAACTGGGCATATACTACAACATGCACTATTGAGTTGATGTATGGTTTGGGGTTTGACTATGATAATAATTGATGCCCCATTGATTCATGGTTGAATTTAAGCAATGAAATAGAGGTACTATTGCTGGATGATTTATTTGTTGGACTCCGGTGAGCTTATAGTATGCTTATAGTGCTCGATTGATGGGCTGCTTACTTGGATCATGTGCATACATGATCAGATCTTGTGGTTATGTTGATGGCTTGCTTATACTTAAGCCGATAAGAACGAGATATGGCTGGATTCTTTGGCTTAGCCTGTGATGCATAGGCTGAGGCACAATCTTGGATAAGAACAGATGCTATTTATGCCTAATAAACTCTATGATGAGACTAGCATACCACTTGTATGCAAATCTGAGAGTTTCCCCTACCAAAATGCTTTGGATTAAACTGAGAAGAATATATGCTAGATCATGATGTAAAGATCAACCTGCTGTAGCAGAGTGGACTAGATTGTGGGGATGTTGTTCTGGTGGTGAATCTTAATCAGCTGTAACTTGTGGTTGTTGGCATGTTCCTCCTCTCCTTCTCCTTCTTGATCTACTCAAGTTGATCTTGCTCCTCTTCTGTAAGTCCTCCTCTTTCTTACTGTTGTATTAGCCTAAGGCTGCATCTATGTAACCGTAGTGGAGGTGGTAGTTCTGGTGATGAACTGATGGTATTCTTGGGTGGATAGGGTTTTCTTGCTTTGGAGAAATATGGGAAGTGGTGGCTAGCAGCTCAGCTATGGCTGGTTTGCTTCTTTTATCTACCTTTTGATACTCCTGCTGTGTTGACAACACACCAGGCTGCAGGTGTGTGTGAGCTGCTAGTGTGCTATTATTACCACTGTAGGTGGACAAGTTGGCTTTGTTTGCCTCCCTTGCAAGGCATACGGCTCAAGCTTGTACTTATCCCCTGTTGGCCTTTATTTGAGGTACAGCCAAGTGTATATCTCCTATTGGTCTTCTGTGACTAAATGGATTCAATTGATGAGCTTAAATATTGATGGTTGTATTGATAGATCAAGTATTATTAGACTTTGCTTAATTAGCGAGTGGACTTCACATTAAGTGTTTAGGATCATTTTGACCTTTCCATGTCAAACATGATCCAATTAAATAAGATGGTGAGCTTTGTGGTTTCTAGCTAGATTAGAGGGAATAAAAATTGTTTCCTTGCTGCCTCAAGTAGTGAATCAATTATTGTTGCCTTTTGATATGGATCAAGTAGTGTTGCTTTAGTCCACGGTTGCCTTTATTCCATGTTGCCTCATGATCCAAGATTTACTCAACTATGCTTGGTTGATCCATATGTTGTCAAAATATGATTAAATCCCTCTAATCACTATTTGGGGATTAGGACAAGTTCCTAGTTCTCATTAGCTAGTCTCCGATATTAAAAATGTCTCCCAAATATGGAGACAAACATTTTAATATTAACCCAATGTTATTTCTCTTTTGCCTTTGCTTTCTTTCTCTTTTGCAGGAAAAGAATAAGAAGATTGGGAGAGATTTGGAAGATGAAGATTTAGTTTAGGATTTCCTCTTTATTACTTTTGTAATCTTCTATTTCTTTTGGAGCTTGTATATGATTGAATTATGATAATTGAAATAAGGTTTAAATTATCCATCTATTTTTAATTATCAAATGTGTTAACTTTTACATATTGTATTTCATATTATAGTTTGGAATTCAAATTTTCATTCAAATTTTCAATCAATTTCTCATTTGAATTCATATTACCATATTTGATTTGGATTCAAGTTTGTTCTCCCCAAAACAAATGAATTCACAAAGGTCATGTCGAAATTTGTCGCACCCACATCGATGACTAACTCAATTCCATCGATGTAAGAGAAACCTCGATCACTTTGATGGTTTTAAACAAAAGCGCGAAAATTCCTCGGATTTTCTATGCATGAATGCAATGCACACATCTGTTTCCTCTATTTTTTGTAACCCCAATATCTGGGATATTACAAATCCCCTCCTATGATGATAGGGTGTGGATTGTCTTTTGCCAGATTAACCAACTCACGAAGGAAGGCAGGTTTGAGAGCATCCTGGGCTGCCCCATAGACAGACACTAAACTCCAAATCAAATTATCAGATTTGTTCCGAATGTGAAGCTTTATATGAAAGTCACCACCAGAATTATCTAATATTTCCATAGTCGAAGTTCTGACGCCTAAGAGTAAGCCCCCGGATCGACCCCGAGGGGGTCGCGATACCCAAGCAAAATCTTCGCCACCAGAAAGGCGGTTTAGAATGCTTGTGGAGTAGTGACGCTTCCCAGTCTCGGAGATAGCAACAAAATCTAAAGCATGATCCCGAATGGATTCTGAAATGTGTAAGTGTTTAGCCAAGTCATTAAGACCTCTGCTATTCTTAAACATGCCATTCATTTGGAAACATGAGAAGATTTGGACATTCTTGCCTTTTTATTAGGCCAAGCGCTTTTATTAAAAGAAGAGGTTCTGGACTTGCGATCCTTTGCCGTAAGTTCAATGCATGAACTAAGCATAGTATCGTCTAGTCCGACCTCAGATACCTCCCCTACAAGGTGTGAGAGAAGCTGGCCATCCGAAATGGCGTACGCATCATCATCATCATCACTTGTATGAGAGGTATCCGACTTGCCCTTGGACACAGGAGTAAATTTTAATCTATCAAACTCCATATGCTTCAAGGCTTTAGTCGAAACAGAAATTAAATCATGAGAAGAGCCCAAAGAAACGCCTAGATTATTTAAATTAGATGATATCTTAGGCGTGGAAAAAGAAAGAAAATATCTGTCTCTAGAACCCATACCTGCGGTGTCGAGATTTGACGCCGCTTTACGTCGCATGGCCTTGGCCAACGAGTCCTCGTCCGAAGTCTCGACGCCATCCACTGTCACCCCATGCCGCGTGCTCCTACGCGTAGGGGTTACAAGTGAGACTCGTCGGGAGGAAGCCGCCTTGGGGGGAGGAGTGGTCGGTGCAGCCCCCACCCCCGTGCCGGCGCCTTGGACCGTCGAGGCCGCTGCTAGCGCCGTAGGCGAGGACGGCTGGGGTTCAGGGAGCCCAGGCCCATCCCTGCCAGAGCGAGGCTGCTGAAGCCGCGGAGAAGGCTCCCGGTGAACCACGACGCCCGCGAGCGTGGTACGCTCCGAAGCAGCAGCGCTGGCTGCCAAGGAAAACCTCGCCTTTGCAGCAGCTGCAGCGGTAGCCGCGTGACGACCCGCCGATGTCTTTGCTAGTTAGATGAAGATGAAGTTGAAGCCCGCCGATGTCTTTGCCGATTGGTCAAGACCTTGATGTCGACCTTGTAACCCTCTTCCCCTTGTGTAGTCATGTGGTGTGTGTTGATCTCGTTCTCGCCTCTTCTCTATTGGAGAGGTATAGTTTCGCCCTACTTCTGTTTTTTTTTTCTTTCCAACTCACTTGTACTCGTTTACTCCTCTTAATGAATGAAAAAAAACAGTGACGCTAGATGCTTTACGTGAAAACAAAAGCTTTCCTAAACCATCCATTTGATTCCCACGAATCATGATACCACTTTCTCTTTTTTTTTTCTGGAGAAATCCAATGCAGAGAAATACATCGTCGTAATTATTACTCTAAAACCAAAGTGAAACGGAGATAATGGAGAGTCACTTAAGTGACTCAATTTTTTGGATAAGCAGCAATCGATGCAGATGCAAGGTTTTCCCCTTTTGGATAAAAACCCATGTAATCCAAAGCTAAGAGGACAATCACAAACATTGATCACAAAAATAAATAATAGCACTATATATACATATCTATTTTATAAATGAGTGTCACATCTAACGGCTGAGTGAATCTATATTAATGGTGCATATTATAGTATATCATATCTTAATGATGTAGAACAACCACATCGGGATGTCATTTTTCCGTGCAAGAATATCTCATTCAATTGATCAAGCGAAATCATTTTAGTAACCACACTTTGCGTGATTATATATAACAACCATCCGGCCTGCATATGCATCACGATCGTTTAATAACCCTTCTGTACCAACCATGAACAGAAACAATGAATGAAAAACAAATTCATATAAAACTGATGATATGCAGTGTGTTCCCTTCATGCATGAGAATCATTGAAGTTTAGCCCCTTCCTCTTATACACCAACCGTTAGCGAAAAATGGTGCAAGGAAAAAAAGAAGAAGAAGTAGAAGGCAGATTACCTTGAGAGTTGGGAATATGAGACGCCAGGAAATAGACACTCACAGGTGCTCTGCGTCGCAGTACTATGCGCTAAGACGGCCGGCGAAACACCATGCCGTCTCCCACCATCACGTGCTTCTAACAGCCATGGCCATGGTATTCAACCTGCTCGGCACGGGAGCATGGCGACATGATCATGCATGCTGGGCACGGTTGCTGTCATCGCTGCGATGTACTCTTGCGCACCATCTGGTACCAAAGCATCGTGCCCTGTGCCTTCATGTAATCACGAGATAAGCATGTGTCCGGCGCATCGGTGAATGAGATCATACATCATAGGCCGCGGCGTCTCAAGAAAGTCCTCCAAAGTACTGAGGCATTGGAGCTGGACATGGCGGCAATAGAGGGGGGCAATGCTGAGCTGCCGTGAGTCCCTTACCTGGAGACGAAGGGTAGGCTGCAGTAGTACTTTCTTGAAACACTCATCATGTTCTCTATCAATCCTTGAAAGAAGTCCAAATCACCCCCCTAAGTATTGGGTTCCGGGTGCTAACCCCCTTATCTATTAAGTGGAGCAAATTACCCCTATAAGTATCAAAAACCGGACAGATTACACCCTTAAGTATAGTTTAGCTGTTTTGTTAGCAGAATTGGCCACGTAGGACTCTGGTTTAGTTCCACGCTGGCAGGGTTTAGCCGGACATGGGCCATGAAGACGCACCTGGTCGTCACCTGATCGCACGGAGTGAGAAATCACAAGTTCACGATGACCACAACCTATGAGCTGCGCATCAGAAACGATCGCCATGTCATAGACATCGCGGCGCCGGACATGGACGTACCAGCCACCGGCAGGAATTCTCCAAACCAGACCGGCGGCGGCGAGATCCACACGGAATGGCTGCGCGAGCTCACGTCCGTGCCACGGAACGCCGCCGTCCTGAAGGACCTCATCAGCCGAACGCCGGCGTTGTGGTTCCTCGGCGAGCGCCCCGCCACCATCCTCCGGCCGCGCTCCCGACGCGCCGGCGTGAAGGCGCTACACACGGCGCGCGTGGTGGCCATTGGCCCGTACCATCGCGGCGATCGGGGCCTCGCCTTCGACGACGAGTCAAAGCTGTCGTTCTTGCGGTACCTGCGGGAGCAGTGCGGGCTCGACTTGGTGGAGTACGTCGCGGCGCTCGGGGCGGCGCGTGGCAGCTTCCGCAACGAGTTCGCGGACGACGCGGTCGCCGCGGATCTGCTGCAGGACGAGCAGAAGTTCGTGAAGATGCTCCTCCTGGACAGCAGCTTTGTGCTCGTCTTCGGCCTCATGTTCGGCAGGCCCGGCGCGGCGGCGTCCTTCACCATGGAGCACTTGGTACTGCACTCGGCCCTGGCGCAGCACGCCGACGAGATCAGGCTCGACCTGCTCGTGCTGGAGAACCAGGTCCCTTTCGCCGCCGTCAAGCTGCTCGCCGCCTCGTGCCACCGTCTGAAGCTCCGCTCCGTCGAGGAGCTGGTGCTTGGCTGCTTCGACGGCATCTCCCCGAGGAGGGCACGCGGCAAGGTCGACTTGGAAACGACGGACGCGAGATTCTATCACGTACTACACCTCTTCCACTGGTCGTGCGTCCCGGAGAACAAGTACCGCGTCCTCTCCATGCCACTGAAGCTTCTCGAGTCGGAGCCGGAGCCGGAGCGGCTCATCCCTTGCGCCAGGGAGCTGCAGAACTCTAGAGCAAACTTGTCTCACGCCGGGGCCCATGCCGACCCCAAGCTCGGCGGCCTCGCCGCGCTGCGCATGCTCTGGCTCGCTGGCTGCAACCTCGGCGGCTCCATCCCGCCGTCTCTCGGCCAGCTCGACGTCTCCACAAACGCGCTCACCGAGCCGACACCGCCACAGATTGCTGGGCTCATGAGCGTCGTCCAGATCGATCTTTACAACAACTACTCTCTCTCTCTCTCCGGCCCGATCCTGAAGAGCTTCGGCAAGCTGGTGGAGTTCATGAGCATGGACGTCGCCGGAGGCGGCCGGGAGCGGCTGGGATTGCTGGAGGAGCAGGTGAGACATGAACGAGGATGGGGAGGAAGGGGCCAGAAGTCAACCAGGTTATTTAGACTAGTCTATGTGCCGAAACCACTGTCCACGTGGCCTAAACCACTACGAAAAACAGCTCATCACTAGTGCAAACATGGCCTTTTGCACCGGTTTTTAAAGGCCATATGCACCGGATGGGCAACCGGTGCAAACCATCCGGTGCAAAAGGCCCCCCCCTTTTGCACCGGTTGTCTTACGAACCGGTGCTAAAGGGATCTCCACGTGGCCGGCTGTGGGGCGCTCGGCGGGGGAGCTTTTGCACCGGTTCGTAATACGAACCGGTGCAAAAGGGTTGTGCCGCGGCAGCATTTTAGTGCCCTTCCCTGCCGCGGCAGGGAATTGCACTAAAACGCTGCCGCGGCAGAGACTCTGCCCCATTCGAAACACGGTATAATATTAATGCAGACAATTCAAATATATATATATATAGCAAACCATTATATTACATATATATATATCGATCAAAGTGACACACGAGTTCATGCATATATATATATGTCTACATCAACGGTGATTTTGCATGTCAGCCACATAGTGTTCTCCGTCTGGAGCTATGACTTGCTCAAGTAAGAATCCCGCCAGCTCTTCTTGAATTGCTCGTACACGCTCGGTTGCTAGAAGACCGTTCCGCAACCGTTGGATCTAATAATTTAAAGAAGGTACGGTGGTCAATATATATATGTGTGTGTATGTGAATGAAACAGAAGGTGATAATATAAAGCCATGAATGTTGTTTACTTACATCAAGTTGTTCCAAAATGTCCCTCTTATGGTGGGTATTCTGGCGGATGAACTCGCAAACGTAGAACCCGCATAAATTATTCCCGTCCTCCTGCCTCAAGCACTTTACGAGAACAAAGTTCAATCAAAATAATATATATATAATCAAGGATGATAATAATGGTATATTGAAACTAGAATCAAAGAGATGCGCGGCCTAGCCAGTAGTACTTACCGGTACATGTTTTATTCGAAGTTCTTTATTCTTTAAACCCGGAGACTTGTTGGTGAACCGTTTCCAAGCCTTGAGGAGGATATCAGCCATGTCCCCCCACGCCTCAAGGGGTTTACTCTTCGAGTCCATGACTTCTACTATCCCGGTGTCGGGTTCAATGATTAGCGAGGATATAGTGAAACCTGCGGACACACATATATATGCATAACTCATCAATTACACTTAACACATGGAGTAAGCGAAAAAGATTTAATGTGTGAAGACGAGTAACACTCACGCGAAGTTGTAAGGAAATAGTATTGCCCTTTTGTATGAGTTTTTCCTTAAGACATATACCAAGTTATTCTCCGTGTCCTTGGGAGAGTGGTCGACAGTATACCCATTCACGGTATATGGGTCAACGAACCCAAGATCATAGATTTGCCCCTTGCGGCATTCGCGGATCTTCATTCTGCATAATACAATGAGAGTATGGTTATATGCATGCAATGGACGAGCCGCGGTAGAGACTTAATTACATAAATAATACTTACAGACAGTAGGCACTCAGCGAGAGATTTGTCGAGGGCGTCTTGGTTGAATAACTGAAATAATTCACAAAATTCGATGTTCATCACGTCATTTCGCCCATAGTGCTCATCTCGTGATTGCCACCATGATCCAGTTCTTACCATCCTTACATTTTTCCATGTACCAATTATGCGGTCTTCGCGAGTTGCGTTGATAGATTAGGCAACTCCTCGGCTCCGACAAGAGGTTGCCCGTACTTGTACTTGGTATGCTATTTGGACATCATCACCCGTACTTGTAAGGAATTCTGCATCGATGCGGCTTAAGTACTCGGGAATACTCATACCGACCGCATCTGCCTCATCTTTGTATAGTCTTACCATCTCCGGATCAAAGCACGCTGTGACATCGGGATACACTTGGAGCGGGGGGCACGAGTTTTTCTCGGTTTCCAAGCTGGGGAACTGGTTTCCCTTCTACCTTACTTTTTTCCCACCGATCTCTTGCTGACACATTTGACTTGCGAATAGACCGGTCATAGTTCGATGAAAGACTTGGCTCAGGTTGATGAAGGTTCTTCAGCAGTTTCAACTTCTTTTCCAGAGATATAGCTGGCTCCGGCTCAAGTCGGGGCTTTTTCAATTTCAACATTTGTTGCTTGTGTTGTTCAGCTACGATCTTGGCATTTTCCTCAAGCTCGTATAGTCATAAGGTCTCTTGGGAGGAACCTTAGGCACTCTTGGGAGGGGCTCTTGTTTGCGTCTCGGTGATCTGTTACGACTCAGCTGTGTCGTAGCGGACCGCCTAATTTTGCTCTTAGACTTGGGCTGCGGCGGCGGAGAAGGCTCACACGGCGGCGGAGAAGGCTCACGCGGCGGCGGAGAAGGCTCACGCGTCGGCGGGGAAGGCTCACGCGCCGGCGGGGAAGGCTCACGCACTGGAGACGGCTGCATCGGTGGAGAATGCTGCCTCGGTGGAGACCTTGTTGGCGCCTTCCAACCCGGAATCACAATGAATTCTTTTCGCCATAGAACTGTAGTGTTCTTGGCTTCTCCCAGCTCTAGCAAATCCCCTTCACCGGCTGGGTGGTCAAGCCTCAGCGGCCCATACCCATCCATAACTTGATCCACCCCGGCAACAGCGTAGCCAGGTGGAACCGGCTTGAAGTGGTATCTTTGATCGGGTGCGGCGGTAAGACATAGCCGACCGCCGCCTTGAGCGTTAAGTAGCCCATCGTTTGGAAATGTAGCTCACAAGGTGTAGACTCTGTGATAAAGTCTACAGGGTAGAGATCAAGATCCATCTGCGGTTCCACAGGGGAGGGAGGAGCCATCTGCGGATCCACATGTGCATCATCACCAGGCAGCTCCGTGGAAGCCACGCTGCTTTTCCGCTGAGATCCCTGGCCGGTAGCATCGAATGCAACTTCTTCTATCTCCGGATTAGGTTGAGGTTGGGTGACTGTGACTGAGCCTGACATTATCATCCTCACTTGCTCCTCTAGCTTAGCAACGCGTTCGTGAACCACATCCTTTTGCCTCTGACGGCTTCTATCGGGATATTTCTTCGTTTCTGCAGGAAACCCAATACACCACGGCTTGCCACCTGATGTGGTTCGTGTTCGTCCTGAGTGTTCAGGATTCCCAAGGGCGCGTGTGAGCTGGTCCTTCTCTCTTTCGGGACGGAACTTCCCCTCTTCAACTTCCTTTGCAACATTTCTAAAGGCTTCGATGGGAAGTGGGTTTTCCTTATGTCTTTGTGTATATATGCATAACCCTTGTGCGTCCAACGTGCCCCCATGCGCGTAAAACCAATCCCTTGACCGCTGGTTCCATTTCGGTACCTCTCGGCTGGATCCCCTTTTTAATTAGCTCGTTCTCCCATTTCTCCCACTTAGGCCTGCCAGCATTGTAGCCTCCTCGCCCCATGGTATGGAAGTACATCTTATTAGAAGCATTTTTCGTATTGGTGTCAGACCTTTTCTTTGCCTTGTCCGATTTCTTTAACTTCACAAATTCCTCCCGGTGGTCTTTTATCTTCTCATAGGGGCCTTTGAAATCGGGAGTCTTCCCTTTCTTGACAAAGAAGTCTGTCCAATTTCTTCTTGTACTCGTTGAACTGTACTCGCCATCTTCTTAAGAGCCCACTTCTTAACTCTTTGTTGTACGCTATTCAGCTCGGGATCCTCGGGGTCCGGCCTCGTCATTCTCACTATCGAGTCGGTTGGCTCCGGAAAGATGAAATTTATCAGCAGACTTCCTAAACATCACACTTTTTAATCTCGTGTCGACATAAGTAACTCCTTCGCCCCCCTTTACAGGTTTCTTCCATTCTTGAGTGGTGATCGGGACGGTGTCCCTAACAAAAACTCCACATTGACTTACAAACTTTTTTGCGAACTTCTTGGGAGAAATCGGTTCGCCATCTATCGCGATTTCCGTGATGGTGCACCTTTCATGGTCTTCCATCTTTCTGGCCGCGCCTCGTTTAGTTCTGCCAGTAGAGTTTGTTGATCGGGAGGTCTAAAAGAAGAAACAACGTTAATACATGTATATGCACAAATCTGGAGGCTTGGTTAATTAATATATATACACCTCGGCGGCGTCGTGAGCTTCTCCCTCGCTGTCGTCACCTTCTCCCTCACCGGAGCCGTCTCCACGGTTGTCTTGCTCATCTTCCTCACCGGAGGCGTCTCCACGGGTTCGCTCGTCTCCCTCGCCGGATTGGTTTAGGTAAAGAGAGGTGATATCCTCATCATCACGGATAATCTCCTCGACCATGTATTCTTTTTCTAGGTCTCGTTCCATAGTTTACGCAAAGACTTACAAGTTATTCTAATGCTATAAACACAACGAAGCAGTAATTAACCAAGATAATGATATAAATAAATGATCAAATATTAGAGTTACACATATATATAAGTGCAAATAAAGGATAATGCTGAATACATAATCAAAGATCTGAGTTACACATATAGCTCGATCGGTCCCTAATACATCACACTACAAGCTCTCAACGGCGCCGACCGGGTCCCGAGCCGCGCCGGGTGAACACCCAAAGCCACGGAACGAGTAACGGGAGCATAGCTAACATGAGATCCCTGCATAACCGACCATCCGGTCCTATACATGGTGTCTAACGCATACATGTAACGGCGAACATGCTCATCCTCCGCTGCAATGCGCTGAGCTACCACCTCCGGCGGGGCCGGCTCCCTCCGAAACGAACGTGGCCCATAAGACCCCCACCAGAGAATATCCGGGTCGACGACGGGACCCGGATTCCGCACCAAGGTGCGCGCCCGGAAGATAACACCTCCCAGTGCCACCCCGGCGGAGCCCAGTCCCGAACTTCCCCCAACTGCCGCAACTCCTCTAAAATTGTCCTAGCTCCAGGACGCGGCGGGCGCGGCATCGTATGCAAACTAATATTGAATTTGAATAAATTACTTATGAATATATATATATCTTAGTAACAAATACTACTATTTTTAAATTTGTCTAACATATATTTTGTCTAACATATATTTTCTAACTACAATTTTCTAACATTTTTATCTAACATATTATAAATTCTAAATTCTAAATTTCTAAATTTCACTACTATTTCTAAGATTCTAAGATTTATCTAACATATTCTAAATTCTAAATTTCTATATTTCACTACAATTTTGTAACATTTTTATCTAACATATTCTATATTCTAAATTCTAACAAATATTTTCTAACTACAATTTGTCTAACATATATTTTCTAACATATAATTTCTAACATATATTTTCTAACTACAATTTTCTCACATATATTTTCTAACTACAATTTTCTAACATATATTTTCTAACTACAATTTTCTAACTACAATTTTCTAACTACAATTTTCTATATCTTAGTAAAAAAATTTGTCTAACATATATTTTCTAACTAACAATTTTCTAACATTTTTATCTAACATTCTAACAAATATTTTCTAACTACAATTTTCTAATTAGATCTAACTAAAATTTATCTAACTTATATTTCTAAATTTAACTACTAAATTTTCTAACTAATTAAAACAAAAAAAAGAAAAAAAAAAAGGAAAAGGCCGGCCGGGGCTCACCTGTAGCCGCGGCTGCCGGCCGGAGCGGGGTGGCGGTTGGCGGCGCGGGCGGGGGCGGCGGCGCGGGCGCGGCGGCTGCGCGAGCGGGAGCGGCGCGGGCGCGCGGGCCGGGGCGGGGCGGCGCGGGCGCGCGGACGCGGAGGAGAGGCGGCGGCGCGGTCGGCGGCGGCGCGGGCGGGCGGGGGAGGCGGCGGCGCGGTCGGCGGCGGCGCGGGCGGGCGGGGGAGGCGCGGTCGACGGCGGCGGCGCGGGCGGGCGAAAATTTGGCAGAGTTTCCCCTGTAATTTGGTCCTCGCGCGAATGGAGAAGAAAGGGCGCGCGCGCGGAATTTATGCACAGGGCCTTTTGCACCGGTTGTTGGCTCGAACCGGTGCAAAAGACCCTTTTGCACCGGTTCGGTGCAAAAGACCCTTTTGCACCGGTTCGAGCCAACAACCGGTGCAAAAGGTCCCTTTTTTCACTGCCTTTTGTATTTTCCCGCCATTTATTTTTCGTGTTTCGCGTGGGATAGGTTCCCGCCACGACGCGCGCGTGGTAGGTTCCCGTCAAACGACGCCGCGCGGGATATTTTCCCGCCACGACGCGAGGGATGTTTTCCCTCCACGACGCAAGTGGCGCGTGGTATATTTTCCCGCCACGACGCAAACGGCGCGGGATATTTTCCCTCCACGGCGCCGCGCGGGATATTTTCCCTCTATAAATAGTACGTCCCCGTCTCTCCCACTTCGATCATCACCAAACCCTAGCCCATTGCACAATGCCCCCAAAGCCGCACCCGCCGCCGGTGGAGGTGGACCCGTAGCTCACGGAGATAGAGGAGTGGGAGGAGCTGCAGCGGCAGGAGGCGGCAGCATGGAGGGCAGCAGAGGATGAGGTGGACCCGCAGCTTGCAGAGATAGAGGAGTGGGAGGAGGCGGCGCTAGCGGCTACCATAGAAGCATTTGAGAGGCGGAGTCTCCGGGAGCTGCATAAGCGGCCGCGTGTGGCGGATCCGGATAGTGAGGAGATGTATAAGCGTCGTTGTGAGGAGGAGCTGCGGCGAGAAGGCGGCAGCCAGGAGGGCAGCAACGGATGCGCGGAAGAACTAGTAGAAGTTGTTATTATTTTAGTTTAAATTTAGTTAATGTTAAATTTCAATAAAGTCGTTGTCGTTGTTTTAGTTTAAGTTTAGTTAACGTATCTTGTTAAATTTCAATAAAGTCGTTGTCTTTAGTTTATATACCCCTTTTATCCCGGTTCCCGGCTTGAACCGGTGCTAAAGATGGTGGATTTGATTATATACCCCTTTTATCCCGGTTCCTGGCTGAAACCGGTGCTAAAGATGGGGGCTAAATCTGGGGAGGCTTATCCGGTGTTTGCCTTATCCGGGGTGGCCTCATCGCGGGGGGGATTATCCGGAGGCACATTGCTATATATAGCCCCCTCCGGGGAGAGTAGAGAGAGCAGCACCGAGAGGCAACGACCAAGAAGGAAAGAGCCTCTCCGGCGAAGCTTCTCGAAGATGTCTTAGATGGCTGGCCGTCTTAGACATCTTCGGAAGCTTTGCCCGAGTAACTCTTCCCGCAAGTCCCGCTCGGAAGCTGCTAGTATACACCCAACAACCAATAGCTCAGGGTATAAGGAGGGCTTCCGGGAGCTTTTCGAAGGAAAGAGCCTCTCCGGCGAAGCTTCTCGAAGATGTCTTAGATGGCTGGCCGTCTTAGACATCTTCGGAAGCTTTGCCCGAGTAACTCTTCCCGCAAGTCCCGCTCGGAAGCTGCTAGTATACACCCAACAACCGGTAGCTCGGGGTAAGGAGGGCTTCCGGGAGCTTTTCGAAGGAAAAAGCCTCTCCGGCGAAGCTTCTCGAAGATGTCTTAGATGGCTGGCCGTCTTAGACATCTTCGGAAGCTTTGCCCGAGTAACTCTTCCCGCAAGTCCCGCTCGGAAGCTGCTAGTATATATACACCCAACAACCAGTACCTCAGGGTAATTAAAGAGGGCTTCCGGGAGCTTCTCGAAGGAAAGAGCATTTAGTTCAAACGACCAATGTTACTGATACATATCACAACAAACGCTTCACAATATGAGCTCATCAAGGTACAGGATAATAATTAATACATTATGATCGCTTCGACCGTAACCATCGAGTATCTTCAGCATTTAACGCGATGGTTGGATCAATGTTCACTCTGAAGGGCGGAATTTCAGCAAACTTATTATAATCTTCTGACATGTCCGTCTTGTCCTCGACTCCCACGATGGTTCTTTTCCCTGAAAGAACTATGTGACGCTTTGGCTCATCGGATGAGCTCGTTTCCTTATGTTTTCTTTTCTTCGGTCCGGAGGACATGTCCTTCACATAGAAAACCTGAGCCACATCATTGGCTAGGACGAATGGTTCGTCTCTGTAACCAAGATTGTTGAGATCCACTGTTGTTATTCCGTACAGCTGGTCTACCTTTACCCCTTTTCCATCAAGCTTGAACCATTTGCACCAAAACAAAGGGATCTTAAAATAAGGTCCATAGTCAAGTTCCCATATCTCCTCTATGTAACCATAATATGTGTCCTTTTCCCCACTGTTAGTGTTTGTTGCATCAATGCGGACACCACTGTTTTGGTTGGTGCTCTTTTTATCTTGGGCGAACGTGTAGAAGGTATTTCCATTTATCTCGTACCCCTGGAAAGTCGAGTATAGTCGAAGATGGTGACCCGGCCAACAAGTACAATTGATCATCAATGGCGTTGTTATTCATGAGATGTGTTCGGAGCCAACCGCCGAATGTCTGCATATGTTTATGTGTAATCCATTCTTCAGACTGCCCCGGATATTCGGAGCGTACACTATTCTTGTGATCAGTGATATACGGGGCCACCAAGGTGGAACTTTGTAGAACTGTGTAGTGTGCTTGAGTGAAAGAAATGCCGTCCCTACATATCATTGATTTCCTTCCTAGCGTGCCTTTTCCACTTAGTCGCCCCTCATGTCGCGATTCGGGAACACCAATCGACTTAAGGTCGGGAATAAAGTCAACACAGAACTCGATGACCTCCTCTCGTTCCATAGCCCTTGGAGATGCTTCCTTCCGGCCTAGCACGGTTATGAACATATTTCTTTAAGACCCCCATGAACCTCTCGAAGGGGAACATATTGTGTAGAAAGACAGGACCGAGGATGGCAATCTCTTCGACAAGGTGAACCAGGAGATGTGTCATAATATTGAAGAAAGATGGTGGAAACACCAACTCAAAGCTAACAAGACATTGCACCACATCCTTCTGTAACCTTGGAAGACTAGCTGGATCGATTACCTTCTGAGATATTGCATTAAGGAATGCACGTAGCTTCACAATGGGTATTCGAACATTTTCCGGCAGAAGCCCCCTCAGTGCAACCGGAAGCAGCTGCGTCATAATAATGTGGCAGTCATGCGACTTTAGGTTTTGGAATTTTTTCTCCGCCATATTTATAATTCCCTTTATATTTGATGAGAATCCGGACGGCACCTTGATACCGTAAAGGACTTCAAAAAGATTTCCTTCTCTGCTTTGGTAAGAGCGTAGCCGCCGGGACTTAAGCGACTCCTCGTATCCGTCTTGTAATCCTGTTCTTGCTTGTTCTTTGGGACTTTCATACGATACTGGTCCTCCCTTGCTTACGGTGTATCTTTTGTCCGCCCATACACGCCTAAGAAGCCTAGCGAGGTTCACGCAAAGATTCTTCGTCACATGCATCACGTCGATTGAAGAGCGGACCTCTAGGACTTTCCAATAGGGTAGATCCCAAAATATAGATTTTTTCTTCCACATGGGTGCGTGTCCGGTAACAACCTCTTTGGGAACAGATTTTTTCTTCGAAGCCTTTTTTTTGGGAACAGATTGGCCGCCGGGACCCTTTCCAAATATTACTTTTATGTCCTTGACCATATCAAGTAAAGCATCACCGGTACGGAGTTCGAGGCTTCTCCCGGTGATCCGCCTCACCTCCGAAATGATTGCCTTTCTTTACGACGGGGTGCCTCTTTGGAAGAAATCGACGATGCCCCGGTACACAACCTTCTTACATTTCTTCAAATAAGCACCTTCGGTCTCATCTAAGCAGATGCGTGCATGCATTGTATCCCTTGTTTGTCCGTCCCGAAAGGTTACTAAGAGCAGGCCAATCATTGATGGTCACGAAAAGCAACGCTCGTAGGTTGAATGACTCCTGTTTGTACTCATCCCATGCAAGAACACCTGGTTTGCTCCACAAGCTGTAAGAGTTCTTCAAATAATGGCCGTAGGTAAACATCAATGTCGTTGCCGGGTTGCTTTGGGCCTTGGATGAGCACTGGCATCATAATGAACTTCCGCTTTATGCACAACCAAGGCGGAAGGTTATAGATACATAGAGTTACAGGCCAGGTGCTGTAACATCCCAAGAATTTCAAAATAAAACAAATGAATTTCACTAGTTCCAAATTTTGGAACCAACAAAAACTTTTATTAAATAGAGTAGGATACATAGTGATCTTGCTTAATTCTTGTGTTATTGCTATGATTGCTTGTTATTAGTCTTTGAAGTGATCTTAAACCCTAAACCTCACCCCTCTTTTCACCATCCTAATTAAAATGGAATAAAAGGAAATTAAATAAGAAAGAGGCATATGTGCCTATGGCTATAATTATAAATCTTTACCCTAGACCTTTCCACTTTACTTAGAGGATTGGAAAAGCTTCATAAACTTTATATAGTACCTCTTAATTCATTTTCAAGTTTAAACCTAAGAAAATAAAAAGAAAATAAAAATGCCATAGAGGCATATGAGAGTAAAATAGCAAATTTGTGAATTTAAGAAAATTGACCCTAGGACTTGTTGTGAATGGTTGGATCACCTCCATATATCATTTCAACATTCAACAAAACCAATTGGGTCAAACCAAGTCAAATTAAAAATAAAATACCACATATGCATAAAAGCATATGTGACACATAGGCATTTCACCAAACATTGACCTAGGTCTCTAAACCTTGACCAAATGGTGTGAAACCATCTCTAAACCTATTATAACACTAAATGGACCCTAACCCATGTCCAAGTAAGACAAGAACAACCCTAGTACAAGTTTATGAAAATTTGACACCTCATCTCTTATGTATTAAGGCCAAATTTGCAAATCTTTGAACAAGACCCTTTGATTTAGTTTCAATGCTCTTAAAATGTTTCTAAACTCATAAGAACCCCATTAGAGTCAACCAAAGTCAAATTAAAGGGAAAGAAATCAAAAAGGGAGAAAACTCCCAAAATTCACTCACATACACATAACCCAATTTTGCAAATCTTCAAACAAGGCCACAATTGCTTGATCCCTTGCTTGTAGAATGTTTATATATGATAAATAAACACAATTGCATCAAAGAAACCAAAAAAAAATAGAAGCAAAACTCAAAATCAACATACATGTGATAATGGTCATTTTGTCACTTTATAAAATGTTCCCCACTTTACCACTCTGTTTTTCTCAACTCTCAAACCAAACTTAGTCAACTATGACCATGTCATCCAAGACCATGTCAAGGTCAACCACTTTTATGTTGACCATCTCTGCTAATGTTGACCAGGTTGACCGAGTATGATTTTGACAAGTGGTGATGTTGAAACTATGTGAAGATCACACCAAATTTGGAATCTCACAAACCTTGACCAAATTGACCACCACCACCACCATTCAATCACACTTATTATATAAATGAACTCCACCAAAAAGAATTGCAAAATTCTAAATTTTTCTTCATGCGGCCATATGATCGAACACACGGCGGGCATCAAATCCGAAACACAACACAGCCAATTATCCTTTGGACCATAGCCTAAACCCCTTTCTAATCTTCATCATTGTTGCCCCTCTGAGCCTCCTGCATCAGTACATGTACTTTCTCTTGTCGATTAAAGTGATGGGAGCACCTTTTCTTCTCCATGCCGTGTACCATGCCACCCCCATTGCTACTCATCATCTCTACCTCACTCGGCCTATCAAACTATGTCAACTAGCTTCCCCGGAGATCCTGAACATGCTTGACACGATCATTTTTCCAAATCATGCACGGCAACCTTTGGACACGACGTGATCACCGCGTGTGGACACGCCAGAGCGTGCATCGGCGTGTCCCTGGACGCCGCCAGTACACCAAGCGCTCGAGCTCCCCCGTCCTTCTCTGGCCAGGCTACCACCGCGTTGAGTACCTACTTCCCGCCCTCTACACACTAGACATGCTCGAACGCCTGCCCCTGCACCGTAGCCATCGCCATGATCGCCGACCTGCCGCGCCGGTGCGCCGAGTACACCCCGTCGCCGGGCGCCACGGACCATCATTTGAAGCGCCATCAAGCGCGCTAGCACCGCCTAGACGACGCCTACGCCATGCGCCCCTAGCTTGCCCCTTCGCTCACCGTAGACGCCGCGCCATGGCCGCCCCTTCGCAGCACCCACGGCTTCCTCGACCCCCTATAAAAGCAAGCACTCCCTGGACGATCTCCTCACACCATTCGCTTCACCTCTCCCCTCTGATCATCCTCGAACACTTCCCCTCCTCAATTAGAAGCTAGCTCGCCGGAATTTGATCGGAGTCTGCCGCCACGGTAGCTCGGCAAGGACGACGGTTTCGACCACCGCAGCACCTCCCGCGACCCTCGTTCGCCTCGCCGTCGTCTTCCACGTCGAACGCCCGCCTCGCCCGATCTGCTCCGAGCCCGGGTACGCCGCCGATGACCCTCGCTGCCGCCGGTAGGGTTAGCTCTCCGGCGAGCTTGGTCGAGGATGAGGACGAACCTCGGCCATCGATCAACCTTTTAATCCAACGGCGCAGCTTACCCCATACCGCTTCGGTGAGTTTAAGCCACTGACGGGTGGTCCCTCACATGTCAAGCGGCCCGCGTGTGCCAGTCACACTGCTGGGCCGGCCCAGTCCGTTTGGCCCGTTTAGCCCAGTTTGCTTTCCCGCCAAGCCCAGTAGTTTAAATTTGGTTTAATCCATTTTTAGTTCAAATCCAATACTGCTGCCCACTTCAAATTTGAATAGTTCAAATTCTACAAACTCAAATTTAGCAAATCCAAATGTTCTGGAAAGCTTATGAATTTCTCTAACTAACCCCACTGGATTCAAACTCATACCTTGTGTAGTTTTTGAATAGTAAAAATAACAAAACAGATACTTTTCAGTATTCAAATAAATCTTAAAAATCAACCATTATGAATTTTGAATTGAATCCAATTGCAATAATTCACATTTAACAAACTCTAATTTACTATGTAAAAATATGATATATGTTCTGTACATGATCATGGGCTAGAATCAAAATATTGGCTATGTAGTCAATACTAGCCCATTTAAACTATTTCCAATTTTAAGAATTTAAATCTACGAAGTGTAGCACCTCATTTAAATCTTGTTCTCAAGTATTAGGAAGAAATATGATGACCTCTACTGCATAGGTTCATACTTGCTCACATATAGATTTTAAATCAACATAGTATTTAAATTACACTAGTTATTTAAAATCACATGAGATGATGAATCTCATTTAAACCACTTTTCTCAAATACTAAGTGAGAAGTGTTGACCTTGGTCAACATGGGATCATCCCTGGTTATTTGAGAATATGGCATCACCTCAATAATAGTTTTTACTAAATTAAGTTACCCCTATGTGTTAAATCATATGAGAGGTACTCCTCTCATTTAAATCTTGTTCTCAAGTAATTCAACATGAGGTAGGGACCAGGGTCTAATAATCTCATATTGAGTTATTTGGTGGCATTAAATCACTATCATGCTAGTATAAAATTGCGTGAGGTATGGAACCTCTTTTAAATCATTTTTCTCAAATGATAAGTATGAAGAGGTTGACTTTGGTCAACCTAGGTCATATATTATCCATAAGAGAAATTAAATCTTAAGAAGAATTCAATGAGAGGAAATTAATTCTCCAAACCAAAGATAAACCCTACTTCCAATTTTCAATGAGAGGAAATTATTTTCCAAATATGAAATAAAGAAACCCTAGCTTAATTTGTGAATAACTGCTAAGTAGTGATGCTAGATCATTTGAGTGAGCCATTAGGGCAAATTAAGAGTACTTAAGTATTGTTTGGTGATTGTACCCTCGTATTCGTTTTTAGACGCTAGCATCGGAGACTATCAAGAGGAGGAGGTATTCTACCAGGAGGAAGAGCCAGAAAACTTTGATCACCTCACCAATCAAGGCAAGCTAACACTCTTGCAAGGTTCCCATGTGTAAAGCTCTACAAGAGCAAGGCACCATTACATTTTACTTTATGCTTATGATCCTATTTCCCAGTTTTACTTTACAAGCTTTATTTACTTTTGTTTTATCAAAGTACTTCTTGAATTATGTTTCACTTGGTTAGTACTTGGATTAGTACAAGAGTATCAAGGTTAGCCTAGAAGCAAAGCAAAGTACTTAGCACCCCTCATACATAGATGCTAGTGCTAAATTAAAAGTGACTACTCTAGATGGGATCATGTGAAATAAAATGACTTTGAAAACCTTGGAATGATGATTCATTCCATTGAAAGATTTTGAAGGTGAATATGACTGGTGAATGACTTGGTGAATTTTACAAAAACTGATGGTTGGGTTCGGATGCGATACCATTCCAATTGGAAAGTACCCCCACAATACCCAATATGGGTAAGGGCTTAACTAGAAATTCATGTGCTTTAGTATGGGTTCCCTCTAAACAAGCGTCATCGGGGTTAGGCCACAAAGCTGCCTCCACAACAAACCAAAACGATGCGATATGACGTGAAATGAGGTGAATGTCCGGCCCAAGCCCTGTGCAGTTCCCGGTTGATCTGCGGTTTTCACCGGGAGGCCAAGCTCATGGGGAGAGGTGCCTATACTAGAGTATGTAAGTGAAAGGTTATGGTTGGTAGTCCGCATACGGAGTATGGTAAATCAGGGCCGATTAACCACGACGGATTATTGCAAATATTGTGGCACAAGTGTACGACCTCCGCGAGTGTAAAACTATTCGAATAGCCGTGTCCACGGTTATGGACGGTTGGGAAGGCCATACTGTTCCGTCATCAGACCATTTTCAAAACTGTGACATATGACTTGGGACTTGAATTTAAAAGGTGAATGGTGACTTTGAATTGAATCACAACGGAGTTGTGGGAATGACACTAATGTTCCCACTTGAGTTAGTTTAGCAAATGAAGAGTCTTTTCTAAATGTTTATGAAATAAACTTGGCTTTATGCAAATAAACCTAGAGCTTAGTATCCCCTTACTAGAATTAATAGTGCTTACACTAGTATTAGTTTGCGAGTACTTTAAAAGTACTCATGGCTTTGTCCCTGGCTATTCAAATGGCCGGACTATGAAGGTGAACAACGAGTACGAGGAAGATGGACAGCAGGACGTCTACGACAACTAGGATCACTCCTGACGTCAAGCGTTGGCCTGTGGATTAGATAGCCACTACTACTTCGCTTCCGCTAGTTGTGATGTTCGTTGATCGATAGATCAACTACTATTGTAATTTTGGATCATGTGATCTACCTTTGTAAGACGATTATGTGTTGTAATAAATGATGACTCTATGATATTCAACTATTATGTCTCGCAACAACAATATTCCTGGGATTGCGATGTATGGCATAATAGGCATCCGGACTTAAAAATCCGGGTGTTGACAAGTTGGTATCAGAGCCATTGTTTGACCTTAGGAGACCCTAGTTAGAATGGACGTCCGAAAAACTTAGTTTCCAAAAC
This sequence comes from Lolium rigidum, assembly GCF_022539505.1. Classification (NCBI taxonomy): domain Eukaryota; kingdom Viridiplantae; phylum Streptophyta; class Magnoliopsida; order Poales; family Poaceae; genus Lolium; species Lolium rigidum. Next base: position 11,718,934 of record NC_061508.1, on the reverse strand, counting down.
AAAGAAAGTGAATATTTCTGAAAACTTATTCTCACCCTTACCTTAAGATCTCTTCCAAAGAATAAATCCATGCTCTACTTTTCTTTGTAATTGTACCTAAAACTTTGCACACTTGATCACTTCATTAACTTACTCATCCTCATTGCTCACAGATGGAGTACCAATGGGAGTTCTATCAGCTTGGTCACGGAGGCGACCTAAGGTTTGAAAAGGACTTGAAGCAACTAGTGGAATACCTAGGCCACCCGTATCCCGAATTCTTCGGAATACCCCTCAAAAACCACTCCGGAGAACCACCTCGGTGGGAAGTTTCTACTGATCTACGAAGAAATCTTGGAGCCCCGGTATGGGAAACCATCTGGTTTTCTGTAACGGGAAACACTTGGAAGGAAGGACTAGACAAAGCTATGCAAGAAGCAATTTCCCGTCTGTGTGGACAAAATGAGGCCAAGATCAAGAACACTCGCTTCATCTACTACCCAAGACATGACTCCATGGGAAGACCGATGACCATGCCCCCACCACAACCAAAGATGAACCCCTATGAAGCACCTCAAGACTTCAGGCAGTACAAAACCCGCAGGGATTTGGACAACGCCCTCGCCTCTCGCCAAGCACATTACCCGTGAAGACGAAGAATTCCACCCTGAAGAGTAGTATTACCTAAGCACTTAAGTAGGTGTGAGTTGTATCAGGATCCCCTTGTATCGTAGAGCGATGAATGGTTCTTCAAACCAACGGTGTGTTAGCTTTGTAATGTATGATGCTTGGTATGAATGAAAAAGTGTTGTTGGTTTTTACCCCCGCAACACTACTCAAGTTTTCAATTTATGAACTTTTTAAATTTTAACAAAACAAACCCTAGAAATTTCCCTCTTATCTTATCATCTACCTCAATATTCAGATGGCCCCACCAACCCGCAACACCACCCAGGATGCCATGATGCAACTGCTGCAGACAATGATGGCAGACCGAGAAGTCGAGAGAGCTGAACGCCAAGCCAACATAGCTGCACTGCAACAGATAGCTCAGAACAATCAAGGCCACGGAAACAATGATCACCCTGGATCAAAACCGAAGAACTTTCAGCACACCAACCCTCCGGTATTCAACAAGACTGAAGAGCCCCTTGATGCTGATGAGCGGCTCCGGACCATGGAGAACAACCTTGAAGTTGCGGGAGTAGAAGCCGCGAGAAAAGTACTCGTTCGCCACCCACTACCGTCGGGACCTGCCAGAGCCTGGTGGACAAGTGCCCGTGCAATGAATGCGGGACAGATGATGACCTGGGAAGACTTCAAGCTGAAGTTTAGCAAATATCATGTGCCCCAAGGACTGATCAAGAAGATGAGAGACGAGTTCCGTGAACTCAAGCAAGGAAGGATGTCCGTGGTGGAATACCGCGACAGGTTTCTCACTCTGTCAAGGTACGCCCCGGATGAGACCGACACCAACGAGAAGAGGAAGGAAAGATTCCTGAACGGACTGCACGACGAGATGCAAACTGTGTTAGTGAACATTCCGTTCGCTGACTTGGAAGCCCTCGTGGACTCAGCCATACAGATGGAAGGAAAGCTGCACCAAGCCAATGAGAACCGCAAGCGTAGAATGATGAACCAGAATGGACCCCACCATACCCAGAAGTACCGCAACAACTCCTCTGGAGGATTCACCCCCAGAAACAACAGGCAATCTGCTCAGACTTATCGCCCCAACTACGCCAACAACAACGGAGGACCCCCGAAGCCCGGAGGCAACAACAACAACAACAACCACCACAACAACAACAACCCCAACAGCAACAGCAACAATGGGAACAACAACAACACCAACACTGGCCCGAAGACTGGAAGCAACGCCATCCCCGTCAACCCCAAGGACAAGTCCACAATCAACTGCTATGAATGTGGAGTTGTGGGCCACTACTCCAATGAGTGTCCCAAGAAGCTTGCCAAGATTGCCGCCAACACCGCTGCACCTGCCCAGCAACAGCGCCGCTTCGCCGGTAGAAGGAACCAGAACAACAACAACGGTCGCCTCTACCACATGATCGCCCATCGAAACTCGGGAAGCACCCCGGACCATGCCAAGTATGTACTCCTGTTAATAAAATGTTCAATCTCTCTTAGGAACCTAACTTTTCTTAAAATCTCGGGACGAGATTTGTTTAAGGGGGAAGGGTTTGTAACATCCCAAGAATTTCAAAATAAAACAAATGAATTTCACTAGTTCCAAATTTTGGAACCAACAAAAACTTTTATTAAATAGAGTAGGATACATAGTGATCTTGCTTAATTCATGTGTTATTGCTATGATTGCTTGTTATTAGTCTTTGAAGTGATCTTAAACCCTAAACCTCACCCCTCTTTTCACCATCCTAATTAAAATGGAATAAAAGGAAATTAAATAAGAAAGAGGCATATGTGCCTATGGCTATAATTATAAATCTTTACCCTAGACCTTTCCACTTTACTTAGAGGATTGGAAAAGCTTCATAAACTTTTTATATAGTACCTCTTAATTCATTTTCAAGTTTAAACCTAAGAAAATAAAAAGAAAATAAAAATGCCATAGAGGCATATGAGAGTAAAATAGCAAATTTGTGAATTTAAGAAAATTGACCCTAGGACTTGTTGTGAATGGTTGGATCACCTCCATATATCATTTCAACATTCAACAAAACCAATTGGGTCAAACCAAGTCAAATTAAAAATAAAATACCACATGTGCATAAAAGCATATGTGACACATAGGCATTTCACCAAACATTGACCTAGGTCTCTAAACCTTGACCAAATGGTGTGAAACCATCTCTAAACCTATTATAACACTAAATGGACCCTAACCCATGTCCAAGTAAGACAAGAACAACCCTAGTACAAGTTTATGAAAATTTGACACCTCATCTCTTATGTATTAAGGCCAAATTTGCAAATCTTTGAACAAGACCCTTTGATTTAGTTTCAATGCTCTTAAAATGTTTCTAAACTCATAAGAACCCCATTAGAGTCAACCAAAGTCAAATTAAAGGGAAAGAAATCAAAAAGGGAGAAAACTCCCAAAATTCACTCACATACACATAACCCAATTTTGCAAATCTTCAAACAAGGCCACAATTGCTTGATCCCTTGCTTGTGGAATGTTTATATATGATAAATAAACACAATTGCATCAAAGAAACCAAAAACAAATCGAAGCAAAACTCAAAATCAACATACATGTGATAATGGTCATTTTGTCACTTTATAAAATGTTCCCCACTTTACCACTCTGTTTTTCTCAACTCTCAAACCAAACTTAGTCAACTATGACCATGTCATCCAAGACCATGTCAAGGTCAACCACTTTTATGTTGACCATCTCTGCTAATGTTGACCAGGTTGACCAGTATGATTTTGACAAGTGGTGATGTTGAAACTATGTGAAGATCACACCAAATTTGGAATCTCACAAACCTTGACCAAATTGACCACCACCACCACCATTCAATCACACTTATTATATAAATGAACTCCACCAAAAAGAATTGCAAAATTCTAAATTTTTCTTCATGCGGCCATATGATCGAACACCTGGCAGGCATCAAATCTGAAACACAACACAACCAATTATCCTTTGGACCATAGCCTAAACCCCTTTCTAATCTTCATCATTGTTGCCCCTCTGAGCCTCCTGCATCAGTACATGTACTTTCTCTTGTCGATTAAAGTGATGGGAGCACCTTTTCTTCTCCATGCCGTGTACCATGCCACCCCCATTGCTACTCATCATCTCTACCTCACTCTGGCCTATCAAACTATGTCAACTAGCTTCCCCAGGAGATCCTGAACATGCTTGACACGATCATTTTTCCAAATCATGCACGGCAACCTTTGGACACGACGTGATCACCGCGTGTGGACACGCCAGAGCGTGCATCGGCGTGTCCCTGGACGTCGCCAGTACACCAAGCGCTCGAGCGCCCCCGTCCTTCTCTGGCCAGGCTACCACCGCGTTGAGTACCTACTTCCCGCCCTCTACACACTAGACATGCTCGAACGCCTGCCCCCGCACCGTAGCCATCGCCATGATCGCCGACCTGCCGCGCCGCGTCTGCCAGTACACCCCGTCGCCAGGGCGCCACAGACCATCATTTGAAGCGCCATCAAGCGCGCTAGCACCGCCTAGACGACGCCTACGCCATGCGCCCCCTAGCTTGCCCCTTCGCTCACCGTAGACGCCGCGCCATGGCCGCCCCTTCGCAGCACCCACGGCTTCCTCGACCCCCTATAAAAGCAAGCACTCCTCGGACGATCTCCTCACACCATTCGCTTCACCTCTCCCATCTGATCATCCTCGAACACTTCCCCTCCTCAATTAGACGCTAGCTCGCCGGAATTTGATCGGAGTCTGCCGCCACGGTAGCTCGGCAAGGACGACGGTTTCGACCACCGCAGCACCTCCCGCGACCCTCGTTCGCCTCGCCGTCGTCTTCCACGTCGAACGCCCGCCTCGCCCAGTCCTGCCTGAGCCCAGGTACGCCGCCGACGACCCTCGCTGCCGCCGGTAGGGTTAGCTCTCCGGCGAGCTTGGTCGAGGATGAGGACGAACCTCGGCCGTCGATCAACCTTTTAATCCAACGGTGCAGCTTACCCCATACCGCTTCGGTGAGTTTAAGCCACTGACGGGTGGCCCCTCACATGTCAGGCGGCCCGCGTGTGCCAGTCACACTGCTGGGCCAGCCCAGTCCGTTTGGCCCGTTTAGCCCAGTTTGCTTTCCCGCCAAGCCCAGTAGTTTAAATTTGGTTTAATCCATTTTTAGTTCAAATCCAATACTGCTGCCCACTTCAAATTTGAATAGTTCAAATTTTACAAACTCAAATTTAGCAAATCCAAATGTTCTGGAAAGCTTATGAATTTCTCTAACTAACCCCACTGGATTCAAACTCATACCTTGTGTAGTTTTTGAATAGTAAAAATAACAAAACAGATACTTTTCAGTATTCAAATAAATCTTAAAAATCAACCATTATGAATTTTGAATTGAATCCAATTGCAATAATTCACATTTAACAAACTCTAATTTACTATGTAAAAATATGATATATGTTCTGTACATGATCATGGGCTAGAATCAAAATATTGGCTATGTAGTCAATACTAGCCCATTTAAACTATTTCCAATTTTAAGAATTTAAATCTACGAAGTGTAGCACCTCATTTAAATCTTGTTCTCAAGTATTAGGAAGAAATATGATGACCTCTACTGCATAGGTTCATACTTGCTCACATATAGATTTTAAATCAACATAGTATTTAAATTAGGGATTTCTAGTTTCGTGCCCCTGGTTCGTTAGTTGTACTCAGTTTTCCCCAGTCCTTAGTTTTTCCTCAGTTTTCCCCTCCTCTAGTTTGAAACACGCACAAGTGCTGGAACGGCCGGTAGCCGTCAGGTCAGAGGCCTTGACCGTTAGTCTGACCGGGTGTGGCCGCACGAGGGCAGCTCCTCCCGACCGTCTCGTGCCGACGGGTAGGGTCGGGAGACACGTCGGAGCAGCCATCCATCTATCGCTGACGTGTGGGCCGTTTTATTTCATGATTTTATACGCGGTGCTGCCAATGACAAATGGGGCCGCTCTATAGGGCTGCCGCAGCCAATGACCAGTGGGGTCGTATATTTTTCTGTAAAAGACATATATTGCCGCTCTGTGGGGCTGCCGCAGCCAATGACCGAGTGGGGTCGTTTATTTATTTAGGGAAACTCATATATTGCCGCTCCGTGGGGCCTCCGCAGCCAATGACCAGTGGGGTCGTCTATTTTTCGGGAAAAGACATATATTGCCGCTACTGTGGGGCTGCCGCAGCCAATGACCAGTGGGGTCGTCTATTTATTTAGAGAAACTCATATATTGCCGCTCTGTGGGGCCTCCGCAGCCAATGACCGAGTGGGGTCGTCTATTTTTCGAGGAAAAGACATATATTGCCGCTCGTGAGGCTGCCGCAGCCAATGACCGGTGGGGTCGTCTATTTATTTAGAGAAACTCATATATTGCCGCTACGTGGGGCTGCCGCAGCCAATGACCGATGGGGTCGTCTATTTATTTAGAGAGAAAAATCATATCTTGCCGCTCCGATATATGTCTTTAGAGAATATCATAGAGAGAAGCAACAAGTTCGCTAATTAATTATTCTTAAGCTAGACCGGAGAACCGCTGGCAGCTCGTTCCCCACCGTCGGACGGAGCAGCCATCGCCGGCGGCGCGCCGGCGCCTCGTCGCGCCGCCGGCTCTATCCCCCGGCGGCGTCGGACGAACTGCGGCGCTGCACGTCAACCACGGCTCCAGCACTTGTTTCGTCCGCATTCATTGTACCCACCGCAGGAAAGTCCGCCACAAGCAGATCCGCCGCCCACGACGACCGGGATTTGTTCCGCGCACCAATTGGTAGACCTCCGCTTCTGCCTCCCCCGCCCCCTAATCGATTCGGTTCCCGTAATTTATTGGAGTTTGCGGGTACGAAATAGTCCTCAATGTCTCGTCGTAGCGGGTACACCGGCGAGGGTGGGGATTCGATCATGTCGTGGCCACGTTCTACTTCTCCTACCTCGTCGGAAGTGCAGGTATATAGCTTCAGCTCTCTGTACTACCGTTGAATTTGGGGTGAATTTGAAGTTCCGCCATGGCCTGTTGGGGTGATTTCGGTTGTTCTTTTTTCCATTATTGTTACGGTTAGCCGGGCAAGCCGATGATCCATGGTACATTGCATACCAAGATGAATCAACCCAGTGGTGTAGCCGAGAGGATGGATTTGGAGGAGAAGGTGGCCAATTTAGGTGATGAATTGGCCCGTAAAAACCTGATGATATTCGAGCTGAAGCGTATTGTTGATGAAGAAAAGAAGAATTCGGAGCTTATTCGCAAGGAGAAGTTGAGAGTTGAGACAGATCTTGCCGTATTTGATCAAGTGGTAGAAAATCTAGAACATGAACTAAAAGTGATGGGAGAGGAGAAAAGTAGATTCATACTGTGCAGTTTTATTAGGTGTCATCCCTGTCCTAGCGGTTATGTGGTTACGGTAGACGATTTAGTATAGAATTGTTATTCGAGTAGATGGCTCTAACCACTTGTATTTTGTTGTGGCTCTAAGCACTCGTATTTCGGTGTACAATTTCCTACTTGTGCTAAGTAATGTGCACGATAATTTTAGCAAGGGATCCCAAAAGTGAAAGCATGTACCAGCCTCCGGATCAAATACATATCAATATCTTCCCAATCAAGTTGGGATAGAATTCAAATCATACATACGGATGTACATGGACACATCAAGAACGTGAAGAAGCTTTTTTTGAGACGGAGGTAGTAGTTCGAACAATTTTATCCCATTTGGAAATTGAAAAATACAAATTTATAATAATTTATCCCAATTTGCGGCGTCGAACACGGTCGCGCAGCGATGGGCAAGAAAGGCCGGGACGACGGGCGGGCGAGGGTGGTCATCTGCGCCATCAAACGTTGAAGCGATGTTATCGGCGATGGCTTCAATGTTCGTGGCATCGATGACCGGTGTCGGAACCGCCGCTGTCTTGGTGTTCTTCATCGGCGACGGATCTGCGGAGGGCTGGATCGGCGGCTTTGCGGCGCGGTTGTAGACGATGGCTTCAATCGTCTTGGCATCGATTCGCACTCTCGGCACCGGAAGTGAGACATCAACAGAGCTCCGACATTGAAGGCTGGGTCCGCGCCGTCGAAGCGATGTTGTAGGCGATGGCTTCAATGTTCGTGGCATCGATGACCACTGTCGGCACGGCCGCCGTCTTGGTGTTCTTCATCATTCAACAGATCTGAGAATAGAATCGAAAGTGAGACAGAGAGAGACATTTCAACTATTTCTGCCGGTTAGATCCTCACCGGCACTCTTAGATCCACGGCGCACGCACGGTTAGATGCACGCCGCCGCACGCACGGTTAGATCCGCGCCGCCGCACGCCGACGCACGCACGGTTAGATCCGCGCCGCCGCACGCCGCCGCACGCACGGTTAGATCCGCGCCGCCGCACGCACGGTTAGATCTGCGCCGCCGCACGCACGGTTAGATCTGCGCCGCCGCACGCCGCCGCACGCACGGTTAGATCCGCGCCGCCGCGACCGCCGTAGTAAGAGAGGAAATACGAGAGAGGAGGATGCGGCTGGAATATGCGGCTGCCGGGGTTGGTAGGTATGTGCTCTGCTCTTGTCTCCGTATGCGTCCATCGTGGTAGAGAGAGAGATACGGGCCGTCCGATCATAAATGATCGAACGGTGCAAGCGTTCGTTGAGCTTTCAACTAACCAAGATCCGTGTGACATACATCTCGACCAATCGAGAGATCAGCCGGTGAGTACAAGTTAGGAAAACCGAGTAGAACTAAGAGGGGGAAAAGTGAGGAAATGTTTATCGGAAGGGCAAAACTGAGTATGACTGAGTAAAACAAGTGGGCCCGGAGGAGGAAAGCTGAGTAACACTAAGTAAAACAGGGGCACCCAAATAATAAACGGACTAAGGGAAATTGAAGCTTTTGGCATAAAAATTGTAAAATTGTGTTATTTGAACAATATATTACATTTTGGCCGACTAGATATTGTTTGCAACTCAAAGATACACAAGTGTGACGAATTTGGACTCATTTGGACAAAGTTTGTAAGCATAGTGGGTATTTGGGAGGTGTATTGAGCGAGAAAGCCCTGCATCTTCATATCTAGTAGCTCATGGACTAGGAAGTGGTTTTGAAGCTTTTGGCATAAAAACTTCATATCTCTATATGTCCTTTTCCATTATTATTTCTCTAGGTTGTAGGTAACATAATAAGGCTCCATGGGAAGGTTCCACCATGTTTTGAATTATTTTGAATTGAACCCTAAAACCCTAAAACCCTAAAACCCTAAAATGATAAATGTGGCTTAAATGTGGCATACAAATTGTTCATACAAATTCAAATTGTTCAACACAAAGGGATCCCCAATACAAAGGGAACCACAATACAAATTGTTCATACAAATTCAAATTGTTCAACACAAAGGCATCCCCAATACAAATTGTTCAACACAAAGGGATCGCCAATACAAAGGGAACCCCAATACAAATTGTTCATACAAATTCAAATTAGTTGTTCGAATAAAATCTTTCTCTTGCTCCTGGTGTGACTCGCCGGGCCACCACCTTACTCCGGGTAACCCTAACGGGGATATTACCGGTGTCTACCTTCCTTTTGCCCTCTTTCTTGTTCTTCTTCTTCTGCAAAGCTTGTGCTTTTTCTTCGCCATGCACTCTTCGAAGTTAGCTTGTATCATGGCCTTACCACTTTCGTGGCATTCTCGACTATATTGTTCCCTCTCCTCTAGACTCATCGGTTGAAGCCATTCTATATCCATCTTTTCCCTCTCGCTCTCCATCCAATGGTTCAAGCAGCTCTACATCCATCTGTTCCCCCGCTCTCGATCCATCGGTTCAATCTCCTCATGTTGAACTGCTGCTTCAATCTCCTCTCGCATTTGCTGCTTCAATCTCCTCATGTTGAGCTGCTGCTTCAATCTCCTCTCGCATTTGCTTGCTTCAATCACATCATGTTGAACTCGCTGCTTCAATCTCAAGTTGAATTGCTCGCTTCATTCTCCTCTGCATTTTCTCGCTCCCGCCTGATCTTCCATTCCAAAAGCTGGGTCAACTCCATTTTTACAAAGCCTAGCAATGTGTCCAGGGATTCCACAACGTTTGCACTTACGTTTTCGAATCGGTGCACCACCCTCCGCACTAGCTCGATCCTATTCTTCCTCGGCCTACCTGCCGGTCTAGTCAATACTTGGAGAGTACGGTTTGAAGCCCGGATCGACTTTCATCCATTGGTCTTTTCCCAACAAGGTAGGAACATTCATAGCATATGCAGCCCTAAATTTGGCAACGAGAGAAGAACTCGACACATACTGATCAACTTCACCATCTTCACCCCCTATAACACTCATGAAAAACAATGCGTGTATGCGGGGTATCCCACGGATCCGCCATCCCCTACAATGGCATGTCCTATCAACCAAACTCACTCGGATACCTCCACTGCTCTGTTGTCTTTGTCGGTGTAGGTTACCTCAGCCTCCATTCCTTTTCGACGCACTCGCATCCTCAATTGTTTTGCCCCGGCATGCAAAGACTTAATCAAAGACGGGAGCATGAGATGGCCAACATAATTTGTGGATGCAATTCTTTGACGCGAATCGATCTTTATCATGATCATCTCGCCTAATCTTATCAAATATTTGCCACAAGCATAAGCCCTTTCAATGACTTGACCTTTGAATTGAAACTCTCCGCAAGGTTACTTGTTACATAGTCTACCTTGCAAATTTCATTGAATTGGCTTCTTGACCACACCCTACCATGATGTTCATCCAAGTACTCCTTCACCCCGGGTTTTTGTTTATACAACACATCCAAATGAAACAGATGCTTCCTAGAGCTGCATGTGTATGAAGCTGGCCATAGGTTGTCGGTAAAAACTTTACCCTTGAATTTCTTTGTAAAATTACGTACCAAGTGTCGCATACATTCCCTATGCTCCACTCCATGGAATACTGCTTCTACCGCGGTCTCCAAACCTTTGCAAGCGTCACGTGTGGATAACAAGTCTCGTTGGATGACCTATAAGGTCGCGCAAATTCTGCAGAAACCAAGTCCAACTTTCCCGTGACTCAACCTCCAAAACCCCATAAGCAACGGGAACATCCAATTATGTCCATCAACCGCAGATGGCAGCAACTAGCTGTCCTTTAAACCTGCCATGAAGAGCTGATGCATCCACGGCCAAATAAGGCACATGCAACCGTCCAAAAAGCCTTTCCAGCAAGCTTTGAAACAAACAAAAGCCCTTCTGAAACATTCCTTGTGCATTACCTTCCCGCTTTTCAATTTGTAGGGAAGCTGTATGCTTGTCTATCGCTACAACACTCGCCTCGGACTAGCCATCTCCACTTCAGCTTTGAAAGTGTAAAGCAACCGAAAGCTTTCATTCCATGGACCATTGATCTTGTCAAGAGCCATTTCCTTTGCATAGAACATTCTCATGTAAGGTACCTCCATTTTATACTTCTCAACCAGCTTTTTACGAGTGCTCGTTGGACCAAGTGAAGGCTCTTCTCTCAGCCAATCTAGGATTACATCCGCCAACCACCTAGTCTTCGCTAGCTTTGTTTTCAGCTCCGGCTCTCCCCCTAGAGGTGGACACCTATGGATCTCATTATTCTTCTTTATCCGAAACATAATGATAAGGGATGTCGGTAATAGATAACAAATTTTACACCGTGATCTAAATACACAACCGGTTGGCGTAGTACCCGAACCAAGTCGCTTCGCGCATTGTGGATGCATGCATCCTAAACCTACACCTTGGGTATGGGCATTTAATTGTGAACCTACCTGGCTCACTTTTAATAACCTCGAAATTATTCTTAGTGAGAATGTGATATGTAGTAATTGCATTACGGCAGTCCATCATCGTTTGAAACACGATGCCTTCTACAAGTCGGGGTTTCTCCTGTTCCACTCAATTGTTGGCAAGTCTTCACCTTCGTAATCGGCTAAAACGAGGCTGTCATCATTCTCATTCTTCTCTTCATCATCAGTGTCATCAAATCTGGCACCAAAAGCCATATCTTCCATGTATTGATCCTCCATCGCCGCTTATCGCATCGATCTACCAATTCAGAAACATCAACTCATCCTCATCATCTTGAGGAGGCTGATCCTCAATGTCCGCATCGTCCTCCACATCGACCGTACGAACGATCCGGCTACCACTAGCACTGGGGACGGATGGTGCTGCTGTGGACCTACAAGGAGCGCCACGGCGCACACTATTAGCGGAGGCAGCAGCAGAGAGAGACATGATGCCCGACCACCTGATGATGCCCCGAGCACCGGATGATGCCCGGCCCTCGTCCACATGGATACGAATTTTACCGAACCGGCAAGAAGCATTCAAAGCAAAAAGAAATCCCGGATCTTCTTCGGAAATTAGTGGAACAAATCTTCCCTCCGAGCTGTTGAAATATTCGAAATGAACTCGCATCGAGAGAGCTCCAGTGTAGTTATCGTAGATGTTAGCTTTGAAATCCGTTAACGAGATGGTGGTTGCAACCACCGCAGGGAAGTTAAACCCGGTCTTACGAGCGTTTAGAATCACGCGTAAAGCTAGAATCCAGCCTAACCACCAGCCGAAAAGCCAGCAGCTGGATCCATCCTATTCGAAAAGCAACGCAGTTAGTTGAGCAACAACGATTGGCGCTCAAAAACTGCCTACTGTTAATTCACATGGGATAGGCAGACGATGCTTACCCAGATGGAATCCATGCGTTAGATCCCTCCGATTCCCAATCTTCTCCACGGCTGGCGGGAATAGTGTGCGCACCAGACGGAATTACAAAGAGGACAGGGGTAGATCCAGATCTGGTGGAGGCGGAGCCCGGGGTGGTGGTGGGGGCGGGGCCGGCTCGGCGGCGGACGACGCCATAAGGTAGGTGGGCGAGGATGGCGTGGCGGCGGAGGGGCGGTGTGTGAGCTCCTCCGGTCTCGGACGGAGGGGAAAGCTTTGGGTCAGCTCTTCCGGTCAATAGTCAACACATTTCGAAAGCAACGGTCAAGTCAAAACCACCGCGGCTCCCTAGCCGTCACCGGTAACGGAAGGCCTCACGAACAGACGGCAACCCTCCCGTCCGAGCCTCTGGAAGGGGTTTCAAACTAGAGGGAGGGGAAAACTGAGGAAAAGTTAAGAGGCTGGGGAAAACTGAGTACAACTAACGAACCAGGGGCACGAAACTAGAAATCCCTTTAAATTACACTAGTTATTTAAAATCACATGAGATGATGAATCTCATTTAAACCACTTTTCTCAAATACTAAGTGAGAAGTGTTGACCTTGGTCAACATGGGATCATCCCTGGTTATTTGAGAATATGGCATCACCTCAATAATAGTTTTTACTAAATTAAGTTACCCCTATGTGTTAAATCATATGAGAGGTACTCCTCTCATTTAAATCTTGTTCTCAAGTAATTCAACATGAGGTAGGGACCAGGGTCTAATAATCTCATATTGAGTTATTTGGTGGCATTAAATCACTATCATGCTAGTATAAAATTGCATGAGGTATGGAACCTCTTTTAAATCATTTTTCTCAAATGATAAGTATGAAGAGGTTGACTTTGGTCAACCTAGGTCATATATTATCCATAAGATAAATTAAATCTTAAGAAGAATTCAATGAGAGGAAATTAATTCTCCAAACCAAAGATAAACCCTACTTCCAATTTTCAATGAGAGGAAATTATTTTCCAAATATGAAATAAAGAAACCCTAGCTTAATTTGTGAATAACTGCTAAGTAGTGATGCTAGATCATTTGAGTGAGCCATTAGGGCAAATTAAGAGTACTTAAGTATTGTTTGGTGATTGTACCCTCGTATTCGTTTTTAGACGCTAGCATCGGAGACTATCAAGAGGAGGAGGTATTCTACCAGGAGGAAGAGCCAGAAAACTTTGATCACCTCACCAATCAAGGCAAGCTAACACTCTTGCAAGGTTCCCATGTGTAAAGCTCTACAAGAGCAAGGCACCATTACATTTTACTTTATGCTTATGATCCTATTTCCCAGTTTTACTTTACAAGCTTTATTTACTTTTGTTTTATCAAAGTACTTCTTGAATTATGTTTCACTTGGTTAGTACTGGATTAGTACAAGAGTATCAAGGTTAGCCTAGAAGCAAAGCAAAGTACTTAGCACCCCTCATACATAGATGCTAGTGCTAAATTAAAAGTGACTACTCTAGATGGGATCATGTGAAATAAAATGACTTTGAAAACCTTGGAATGATGATTCATTCCATTGAAAGATTTTGAAGGTGAATATGATCGGTGAATGACTTGGTGAATTTTACAAAAACTGATGGTTGGGTTCGGATGCGATACCATTCCAATTGGAAAGTACCCCCACAATACCCAATATGGGTAAGGGCTTAACTAGAAATTTATGTGCTTTAGTATGGGTTCCCTCTAAACAAGCGTCATCGGGGTTAGGCCACAAAGCTGCCTCCACAACAAACCAAAACGATGCGATATGACGTGAAATGAGGTGAATGTCCGGCCCAAGCCCTGTGCAGTTCCCGGGTTGACTGCGGTTTTCACCGGGAGGCCAAGCTCATGGGGAGAGGTGCCTATACTAGAGTATGTAAGTGAAAGGTTATGGTTGGTAGTCCGCATACGGAGTATGGTAAATCAGGGCCAGTTAACCCTGACGGATTATTGCAAATATTGTGGCACAAGTGTACGACCTCTGCAGAGTGTAAAACTATTCGAATAGCCGTGTCCACGGTTATGGACGGTTGGGAAGACCATACTGTTCCGTCATCAGACCATTTTCAAAACTGTGACATATGACTTGGGACTTGAATTTAAAAGGTGAATGGTGACTTTGAATTGAATCACAACGGAGTTGTGGGAATGACACTAATGTTCCCACTTGAGTTAGTTTAGCAAATGAAGAGTCTTTTCTAAATGTTTATGAAATAAACTTGGCTTTATGCAAATAAACCTAGAGCTTAGTATCCCCTTACTAGAATTAATAGTGCTTACACTAGTATTAGTTTGCGAGTACTTTAAAAGTACTCATGGCTTTGTCCCTGGCTATTCAAATGGCCAGACTATGAAGGTGAACAGCAGTACGAGGAAGATGGACAGCAGGACGTCTACGACAACTAGGATCACTCCTGACGTCAAGCGTTGGCCTGTGGATTAGATAGCCACTACTACTTCGCTTCCGCTATTTGTGATGTTCGTTGATCGATAGATCAACTACTATTGTAATTTTGGATCATGTGATCTACCTTTGTAAGACGATTATGTGTTGTAATAAATGATGACTCTATGATATTCAACTATTATGTCTCGCAACAACAATATTCCTGGGATTGCGATGTATGGCATAATAGGCATCTGGACTTAAAAATCCGGGTGTTGACAGGTGCTATGACTGCAGCTCTGCTCCCCAAAAGGATTCATTCCATCTGTACTTAGACCAAACCTTAAGTTCCTCGCGTCTTCTGCAAAGTCCGGGAACTCTCTATCGATTTTCCTCCACTGCGACCCATCAGCGGGGTGTCTCGGCTTCTCGTCTTTCTTACGGTCTTCTTTGTGCCATCGCAACAACTCGACATGCTCTTTATTTCTGAACGAGACGTTTCAACCGTGGTATTATAGGAGCATACCACATAACCTTGGCAGGAACCCTCTTCCTAGGGGGCTCGCCCTCAACATCACCGGGGTCATCTCGTCGATCTTATACCGTAGTGCATTGCATACCTGGGACATTTTTCCAAATTTTCGTACTCAAGGCGGTAGAGGATGCAGTCATTAATGCATGCATGTATCTTCAACACCTCTAATCCTAGAGGGCAGAGAACCTTCTTTGCTTCGTACGTACTGTCAGGCAATTCGTTATCCTTTGGAAACCTCCTCTTCATTATTTTCAGTAACTTCTCAAATGGCTTGTCACATATACCAGCCTCTGCCTTCCATTGCGGCAACTCCGGTGTGGCACCGAGCTTTGTGTTGCCATCTTCGCAATTTGGGTATAACTTCTTTTTGTGATCATCTAACATGCCCTTTAACTTTCGCTTCTCGTTTTCGGTTCGCATCTCTGTGTGCATCGAGCGATGGCCCGACGAAGATCATCATCAACGGGCTCATCCGATGCCTCTTCATCTTGATCACCTCCACCTGCCTCCTCATCTTCATCATGCCCTGTTGCGGTATCACCGTAGTTAGGGTACATATCATCATCCTCTTCTTCTTCGTCGTCGTCTTCCATCATAACCCCTCTTTCTCCATGCTTGGTCCAACAATTATAGCTGGGCATGAAACCTTTCCAAAGCAGGTGGGAGTGAATGACTTGCCATTCGGGGTATTGCTTTAAGTTACGGCAATCAACACATGGACAACATATATAACCATCCGCCTGTGGGTTTTCCTCAGCCACACGGAAAAATTCTTTCGAGCCCGAAGTGAACTCGGGCAGACGTCGGTCAACGTACATCCATTGCCGCCGGTTCATCTACATCAAATAATTAAGTTTATCAAAAAACCATTACAAAACATCATAATATATATATATATATATATAGTGGATATTAGCACCGTACAAATGAAAGGATAAAGTTGTTTAACCTTGATTGAGGAGGGAAAGAAAGAGGAGAAAGCTTAAGTGTCGCTCCGGCACCTCATCTCATTTTTGTTTTGTGTAAAATCAAGCGGCATCATTCTCTCAGACATTTCATCGAGCACCTTGTGTGCATGCCAAAGAAATGCAAGGTAGCACTCAACACACACACCTTTCTCCTAGAAAAAGTGAAGTTGTGAATTGGCTGGTTGGAGGTGAGCTGATATAAGGGCTGGGGACCTTTTGCATCGGTTCGTGTTACAAACCGGTGCAAATGAGCTATCTTTGCACCGGTTTGTAACACGAACCGGTGCAAAAGGTTCCTCGGCTGACACGTGCTCGGCGACAAACCTTTTGCACCGGTTTGTGTTACGAACCGGTGCAAAAGATATCTCATTTGCACCGGTTTGTAACACGAACCGGTGCAAAAGGTCCCTCGGCCGGCTGCTCCCCACGAACCGGTGCTAATGACCCCCTTTAGCACAGGTTCGTGCCAAATCCGGTGCAAAAGCCATCTGGGGCAAAAAACGAAAGCCCTTGTTTCTACTAGTGCATCGAGGCGTAGGAGGGTTATTTGTCTGGTTTTGGATACATAGGGGGGTTAAATGACCCAGTTGAAACTTAGGGGGGGTTAGCGACCTAAACATGATAGTTAGGGGGTTATGTGGACTTCTTTCATCAATCCTTGCTCGACGTACGGCGGTAATGGGTTACACACATTGCCCTAATTTAGCCTTTGGTCTGTCTTGCTCTTGTAGTTTTGCTAAATTAATATTTACCGAATCTTTTCATAGGAATCTCGTTTGTGTTTTACCCAGCTTTGCCACACTAGAGTCACGGACGTTCAGCATCTTCCTCTCGTACACTAACTAAGTGTTAGCAAAAACAATGCAGGAAAAATGACTCTTTATTTAAATAGAGAGAAATCAGCGATTTCAGTAATAGAAAATCAAGTTATCATGAATAAACAAACTTGAAGCTAAAAAACAGACCATGAAAAACAGCTTTCCTAAAAACTTTGCAGATAAACCCCTAAAGGGTTTCCCGGACCCAACACCGTCGTGGATAATGATGAACGCTAGCGAGACGCCGAGAAACTGATCTTGCTAGTAGAACGACGATTAGACCTAGCTGTCGATCTGAAGGATTGACAAGCACACGTTGCCATAAAATCCGAGATGCCTCCATGAAGGTCGCCGCCGGTGTGAGAGTAGAGTTGCGGCATATTTATTTCTCGGGCGCCACTCCCACCACCCCAACGACGCGCCTTAGCAGAAAAAACCTAATTACTAGGGGAGAACGGAGGAATGAGGTCATCCCTCCTTCCTGCCGCCGGAGCGGCAAGTAGAGGGAGAGAGGATCAAGGTCTTGGCCGGTGGAGATGGGAGGGAGGTTGTTGTCACCGCTGCAATCACCTAGGAGACGATGGGGTGAAAACGGTTCGTGACTTTCACCTGTATTGCTTATTGGGCCTCCATCGCTGCATCAGCATGCACAATCTAGAAGATAAAGACAATTCTAGTGACATAGAGTTGGAGGACGGCGAGTCGGCGACGCGGTGCCTCTTTTGCAGTGGAAGCTTCTTCTGGTTACCTGGCTTCGCATCGCGAGGGTGTAGTCACGGTCTACCCAAACACATTTGTTCGGAGAGGCGTCAAGGTACTGCTCCTTCACCCAGCAGATCCACCTTTCCACCCTCGCTGCATGGAAGGTGAAGGTTACGTAGAAGGACATACCTTGCTCGTAGTAACTATACTCCCAGAAGGGTAGGACAAATACCATTGGAGCAAAGGCTTGGTGTTCTTAAATTTTTGTGCGCACGAAAGTGTGTAAGAGATCGATCAAGAGGAGAGGTTGGGAAGTTGATCTTCTCGGAATCTTAGGATTTCATAGTAGGATCCAATGTAAAAAACGGTTACATTTGAACACTGTGATCGATGGCAAAGATGCTACATGTAGGCATCAACGGAATAACAGGTGATTAGCCCCAATTAAGATGGTAAACACATGTACATTTTGTTAGAACCTTTTCTGCACTACTTATGTTATGCAAAAACTCAAATTAAGTATATTTTCTGTAATCAGCAACTCGAAAATGTTGCCCATTCCAATATTTGGAACAGGAAATTGTTCTTTGTTTGGCCATGATTCTGCTACAAAGGCTCCATCCAAGTGCACCATGTAAAACGTGGTTTTCGTCAACAACCCGAATACTTGAGAGCGACATCTTCTCCAATCACCCGAGTATAATAATGGAGCATGCTGACCACGCTTTCCACCAACCAGATTAGCAACTAGTCCCAACGGAGCACATTTAAGCGTGCTTGCTCGCTCCCAGTCCGTTCCAGGAATGGCCATGGAGCTCCCCAGCCTGAAAATGGCGCCGGTCCTGCTGCTCTGCTTCTTGCAGCTGGCGGGATCGTCGATGGCCCTGCCGGCACTGCCAGGGATGGACCGGGTGCGGTGGCAGGTCGACAGGGCGAACCGGCGTGGCCCGTCCATCGGCCTCGTCATGTCCTACATCGACGAGGATACTGCGCTCCAGGCTTCGGGCTACTTCAGTCCTTGGAGTGTCCAGCCCTTCATTGATCTCTACGGTGAGTCTCAGCCTCCCGTTTCTGATCCAAAGTGCTGGCCTGTAAATTTAGCATAAGGAGACTGAGTGAGTTTGATTGTTCCTAGTTGACTTTCTTAGGTGTTTCCAAACAGCTAGCAGTGAGTGCAGAATTGCTGCTAACTGAACCCGGACACCCAGCATTCCAGCAGAAAACCCATTATGAGAAGACAAAACTGGAGAAAACTTACATATATTTAAGAATGTGATGTGTTCTTGGCTACCCACCCAGTATATCAACACTGAAGGAGGAAGAATACAAATTTTAGAGATACTGAAGCTAGATTTGTAGGATCTGCACTAAGTTGACGTGAACTCCCTTCCAACATGAGCTTTTTCCAAATAGCAACTAATAACTGGATGGTGTAGATTCACACATTCGCCACTGCTGGATAAAATTCTTACAAATAGTTCCATAAAGCTAAATTACATGTCATATACCAAAAGAATGTAGCAAACCACATGAAAATAACACTGTCAAAAAGAGATGGTAAGAAGGAAAGATAAAATTGTAAACCAAGTATCTGGCTGTACTATAGTAGTTTTTTATGACATGTTATTGATCTTGCTATCCTGCTGATAGGCTGATCTCTCATCCGGATTCATCATGACATAATGTTCCGAACAGTTCTTTAGTGCGTAGATGTATTTAGCTTCTAATGGTGCCAGAATACAGTCTCACCTCATAGTATTTCAGGGCGAAGGTTCCACATCGGAAGTATTCGAGGTGTGAATGTTGTATACGCACTGACAGGACAGCGCAGGGTACTAAACCATAACTTCTGCATTGATATTATGTATTATCATTACTTCTACCATATGGAGGAGCTCCTTTTGATTTATCATAAGTAATCAATACACATTACTTCTAAGCACTAAATTAATATTCTTCCAGTTGAATGCAGCTGTCACCGTACAAACTCTCCTTGATATCTTTAGTGTGTCTGGTATTGTCCATTATGGAACAGCAGGAAGCTCTAACGATTCAATGTCATTTGGCGATGTCAGTGTGCCCAAGTTAGTTGCTTATACGGGCGCTTGGACATGGAAGGTAATCTCCTACTGTATATAGCTTCTACTCCTAATTTCAGATGTAATGCTGGTGAGTGCAGATACAGATCAAAGCAACTGCAATCTGTTCATTTTTCACCATCTGACACTCTGAAGTCACTACTTAACAAGACCAATGGTATTCTGATTTTGATTTTTCAGAGGTTCAAATCATTAAAAGAATCATCAACAGAACTAAGCTTTGCACAATTTAACGTCCCGAATGGAGGAGATAACCTACTAGGGTCTCTGAAATACAGAAATGAAGAGCTATACTCTGTTGGTAAGCCCATGGAAGAAGTTTTTTGGTTACCTGTAGATTCAGCATGGTTCAAAATAGCAGAAGGACTCAAGGTAAGAGATTACATTATATTTCAGCAGTATAGCAAAGTACAGGCTTATGCATAGCGAAGTACAGCCTAAAACTTGTACTACTTGGGAATTTCTCTAGGTCAACCTTGAAAGATGCAATGACACTTTCTGCTTACCAAAAACCCCACAAGTGGTTCATGGGCTAAAAGGAGCATCAGCCGACATGTTTCTTGATAATGCAGAATACCGGAATTTTCTTTTCAGAGAATTTGGGGTGTCAACAATAGATGAGGAGAGCGCATCTGTTGTGATGGTGAAGTTCTATACTTTTTCTCTAGTAGTTTTAACTCAAATATCTGCCAACATTTCAGTTCAATCAATTTTTTGAAGATATCACTAAGAGAACCTACTCACTATTTCAACAGACAGCAACATCTCCTGGCGTACCTGTGATTGTTTTCCGGGGAGTATCTGATCTGGCTGGAGGGGAACCAACGTGGTCATCAACAAGCCTGATGAACCTCGCATCTATCAACGCACTTAAAGTGGCAGTCGAGTTCATCGCTACAATTGGCAGGCAGAAATCAACACCATCAATACAAAGTTCTAATAACTGAAACAAAGACTGCCATGCCCACTGATCTGCAATGTAATTTTAAACAGTGCATGTATACTACATTCAGAGTGAGAAGCGATCCTTCGCTTGAAACTATGCGTAACATTCCAATAGAAGAATTAGTGTTCAATGTATACTCAATTGTAAGCATCCAATGTGGATCCAGTTTTAATTGAATTGGCAATAGTTCTGGAACAAAATGGTGAATAAAACAATTTTTCCAAAAAAAAAACACAGAATGTTGTTACAGTTGTTGACTTTCATTACAAAAGACCAGATTTTGTTACATACTTGATGTCATTACAGAATACCAGATTTGGTTACATACTGATCTCATGATTCTTAAGTACATAAAATGTAAAACAAAGGTAATTTATTTAGTTATCAACAGTTAGACCTCATCATCTAATCCCAGAGGAGAATATAATAGCAGTGTTTGCTATGGTCAACAGCTTCCATGTGAATTACTTTATCTGAAGGTCTTGAAATGTGTACAATACCAATGTAAACGGGATGAAATCTACAGTATGCTCTGTGAGATGGTGAGATGATCATTAAAGCTCCCTGGTGCTTCACAATCTGAGCCATGTGGTGTTAATAAAGAAGTAGCTGCTAGACCTGGTACAAGACCATTCAGATTTCATTGGCAGCTCTAGAAGTCTGGACATAAAGAACAGAAACACATTTCTAAAGAATGCTACTGTCACACGATGTGAGCCACAGATATAACTCAGCAAGTACCTTAATATACGTGCCAATTAGTTATGTTCACCTGATATTCTGATACTGTGATCTTACAGTCCTACTTGCATTAGCTGCATGAAGTTCTGTCATCTCAAAAAACTTATTTGGCCTGCCTTCAAAACTTCACTACCAGTAGTCTCCACATGAACATTTACCGTCCTTAAAATGGTGAAATCGTTGAATATCTCTCATGATAATTTCCCGTCCTGTCACTAGAGATATTAACTTGGTTGCATTGTGACAGTCATTACAGACTCGCAGGTTCTTCTTTATCTGAATTGTTGTACCAGGGGCTGTGCGAATGAGCCCATATGCAATTGCGAGCTTCTCACTATGGGTGTTGAGCAACTGTGCCTTGACATCATCTTCTACATCATGTATAGAATCAGTGTCTGGCACATAACCCACAGCTTTTATCTCATCTATTAGCTTAGCCAACCTTGCATATATATCCTTTGCCTGCTGGTGATTTGTGCTTCCGGAATAGAACGTATGAATCTCATTTTTGAGCTGAACAATACTCCATCCGGGACTCTTTTGGAGTCCTTTCTTCTCCATAGCAGTTCTAACCCTTGCAACATCCTTCCACATTGAAGCATTTGCATAAATATTCGCTAGGAGGACATGGTAGACCCCCTCTTCTGGCCCTAGCTCAAAGATCCTGTTGGCTGATTCTTCTGCTAACTCCACGTTCTTATGTAACTTGCAAGCACCTAACATTGCACCATATACACTAATGCCAGGATCAATAGGCATCTTTTGGATGAAAGACCATGCTTCATCTAGCTTCCCAGCTCTGCCAAGCAGATCCACAATGGTACCATAGTGCTCCATCCCAGGCTCCAGCCCATAGTCCTCCTTCATGCTCGAAAAATATTTCCTTCCTTCATCAACCAAACCAGCATGGCTGCACGCTGAGAGGACCGACAGGAAGGTTGTCTCATTGGGTACTCTGCCAGTGCTCTTCATCTGTTCAAACAGCTCAACTGCGACCTTGCCAAAACCATGTGAGCCGTACCCATGGATCATTGCATTCCATGTGATAACATGCCTCTCCCTTGCTGAATTGAAGAGATTTCTAGCAATGCCAACACGGCCACATTTGGCGTACATGTCAATAAGGGCAGTGAGAACATACACATCCTGATCCAGGTGCAGCCTGATAGAGTATCCATGGATCCATCTTGCCTGCAGTGGATCTGAAATGTCTGCAAGAGCAGGAATGACACTGACGAGAGTGAACGAATCAGGTTTCACATTTTCCAGCTGCATCCTAGAGAAGAGCCTCACCGCATCATCTGACCTTCCATTCTGCGTGCACCCGAGTATCATGGAATTCCATGAGATGCGTGTCTTGTAGCGCAACTCATCGAACACCTGGGCAGCAAGGTCGGTCCTCTTGCATTTGCAGTACATGGTGATCAGCGCATTCATCACCGACACATTGGAGTCAAGCCCAATCCTCACAAGTAGCTCATGGACGCGCCTCCCCTCATCGAGAAACCCGAGCTCGCCACAAGCATGCAATGCTGCCAATATAGACACATCAGTCACTTCTACGCCCTCTCCCACCATCCTTTTGAACAGAGCCAGAGCCTCTGTGGAATTCCCATTTTCAGCATACCCCTTAATCATCGCATTCCAAGACACGGAGTTTTTGATTGGCATCTGATCAAAGACAGCCCGCGCCGCCTCGACCGCCCCGCACTTGCAGTACACGTCAAGGATCGCAGTGGAGACATTGACGAGCTCATCGAATCCACCACGGACCGCAAACGCGTGCACCTCGCGGCAGGCCCCGAGTGCCTGGGCGTCGGCGCAGGCAGGCAGCACGGACACGAGCGTGACGGAGTCAGGCCTCTCCGCATCCTCCTCCTGCATCCTGACGACCATCTCCATCGCAGCCCCGGCGAGCCCGTTCCGCGCGTACCCGGCGACGAGCGCGTTCCAGGCGACGCGGTCCCGCACGGGCATCCGGTCGAACACTCTGCGCGCGTCGCCAGGCCGGCGGCACTTGGCGTACATGTTGGCGAGCGCCGTCGCCGCGAGGGCCTCCGCCACGAGCCCGCGCGTGGCGAGCTGGGCGTGCACGGTGCGGCCCGTAGCGAGGTCAGAGCGCGCCGCGCAGAGCTTGAGGAGGGAGGTGAACGTGCGGAGGACTGGGCCGGCCGCGGAGGCGGGTGCGTAGGAGGACATGGCGACGAACGCGGCGAGCGCGCCCGGAAGGTCGGAGCGCGCAGCGGCGGCCCTCAGACGTGCGTGGTGGTCGGAAGCGGCCGTCCCGCCGGCGGGAGGAGACGGCAGCGGCGAGGCCGAGCAGAGCATCACCGCTGGCTCCCTCTTCCGGTGTATTATCTCTTTGGCAGCTCAGAAATCGCTTGCACGAATCTCAAATTAGATTGTTTTTTTTTTTGGAGCAACGGGCAGCAGCACTGCCTTAGGGAAACTGACCGAAAACCGTACAACCCAAACGCCACACACCGGCCCCGAGGCCGCGCACCACACGAGCCGACAACACTCCCGCCCTAGCAAGAGGCATCACTCAAAAAAAGCTCCCGGAGCCGCCGCTCCGACGTCCACACCGGTCCCGAGACTGCGCACACTGGCGAGAAACCGAAACACAACACCGGCCCCGAGGCCGCGCACGCTACGAGCCGACGACACTTCAGCCCAAGCAAGAAGGGACAACACTCAAAAACGCAAGAGTTTCGGAGCCGCCGCTCCGACGTCCACACCTGTCCCGAGACCGCGCACCCGCCTAGCCGGCAAAGCTGCTGCCACGCAAAGCAAACCAAAACTTGCCTAGCAGAGTACCATACCTCCAAGACATCGCCCCCAAGGGGGAGACGACGAAGACGCCGCTGATGCCCGCTCTAGCGAAAGCCAAAGCTCAGGTTTTCACCCGGAGAGTCCGAAACTTCACACGACGAGGGAGGTGAAGGAGCTCCTCGACAATGCCTCCATCGAGGGGAACGACGTCCGAGG
This sequence comes from Lolium rigidum, assembly GCF_022539505.1. NCBI lineage: Eukaryota > Viridiplantae > Streptophyta > Magnoliopsida > Poales > Poaceae > Lolium > Lolium rigidum. The sequence continues at coordinate 11,694,400 of NC_061508.1, read as the reverse complement.
ACGCCGACATCGCCGGCACCAACTGAAGTGGATGCAGTGCTTTCGCGCGGAGTTCACCTAAACCCAAGTCGTTGAAGCCGATCCACGAAGGCGAAGAAGATGTGCCCGCGTCGCAGCTCGCCACCGCCGCCACACGAAGCCAAACTGTGCCATAATGCCACGGTGCTCCAGGACAAGCCCTTCGGCCGCCCAAACAGTCGTGCCCTGCCGCCCGCACGACCAGGGCAGAGCAGCAGAGACCTCCACGTGCCGGAGCCACCGCTCCGGCCTTCACGCGCAGCAGCAGAGCGAACACCTCATATCGACTCGCCACCCGCCGCGGGGCACCGGACAGCACCCCGACCACCCGAAGAGCGGCGCCGCCGCGCCGCCGTCCAAACGCCATGGCACACCTCCACCATGGCTGCAGGTGCCAGCGATGGCAACCTGCCACACGCAGTGGCCCACCAAAGCCGCTAGGTCGCCGACGAATCCGTGGCAGCTACCACACGACCACCGTGTCGAGGCATCCCCGAGATCCATCGACCTCCACGCAACCTCTGCGTCGAGGCACCACCTGGCTGCCACCCAACCAGCGCCACTACGTTTCCGGGGCCACCGCCCCGGCCTCCCCGCCGCCGTCAACCGCGCCCATACTCAGAAACGAGGTGGTAGGTAGAGGACCACCATGGGCCAAGGCCGCCACCGGCAGCCACACGCCAGCGAGTAGACGCCGCAGCCACCAGCGTCGAAGACTCACGCCGGCCAACCGGGACCAGGCAAACCGAGGCGCCGGACCACCACCCGCCGGCGGCGCGGAGGTTTCCGCCCCCGGCGTCGCCTGGGGAGCGACGCGAGGAGCGGGTTGTAGCGTTTTTATCGAGAGTATGCCACCTAAGTCACTAACCCTGTTCCGAAATGTGTTCCTTTTTATAAACGGAATTGCTAGTTTACGAAGCTACATTGTGATTTTATTGCAAGTGAGATGTTGCAACTACGAAAAAATGTTGAACCATTAGATTTGCTTCGTGATCTTGTTAATGATAAGTTGCAACTAAAATTTGAGAACGTTAAGAGGTAGTTACACTTTTTTTAAAGCTAGGAAGCGAAGGTAACAGATTTTTCACCTTAGTTGCAAAAAAGGAAAAGAACAAAAAACAGACGAATAGTTCCTTTTTACTTTCTAGGCAACTATGGCAGATATTAACTGGCCTGAACATTTTTTATTTAAATTATCGAACTAAGAAACAAACACAATGGCCGCAGAAAGTAGCACACAACACTTGGTAGAAACAGGGAACACAAAACCCGAAAATAAGCAATAACATAGATAACACGAGTAAGCCTTATAGTTCAAAGCACCAAGCTCCGTGGAAACATACCGAGCCTAACAAGATGAAGTATAGTTGGCTCAGTCGAAGACCATTCGTCCTGCCAGTGCCCAGCATAACAAGAAGATGTAGTAGGTATGAAGTCGTCCTGCATTTCCCATGGCGTAGTGGACGTCGAAGGAAATAACGACATTTTATCAACATGTTGCATCACTTGTTTATGAAGGAACCTCAATGTTTATTGACCGATATCAAACAATGTTGCGGCCCCAGACGTTTTTAGAGTTGAGTATCGAGTCTTTGTTGGCTGCAAAGAGCTCCATTCCCGGTGTCCCCGATTCTCAAGCTAAGGTATTATCTCTTTTTTCCGCATCTATTATTGTTGCTAGGTGGTGGTGTATGAGACACTTGGTTAAGCTGGTTGAGCTCACCAACTCACGGAGCAGAAAGAGAGCACTAAAACACACTTGATCGTGTTGGAAGAATTGAACAGAGAGTTGTGACACATTGTGTGCAAAGCATGAGTGGGTGAGAGTTTGTTGTAGCCTTAGGTGAAAGATGCATGATAATATATATGTGGAGAAAGAGAAAGCATTATCTATGTGGTTGGTGAGTAATTCAACAAAATCTATATTTTCATATAAATTCATGCTGGATCTGAACATTGACACTGGAATCTAAAACAAAAAAAAACTTTATATTGCTTGATTTCTGGAACAGAATATATTTTGTCCCCCACCCCCCCTCAAAATAGTTCGACACGCACGGTGCAACTCAATCAACACAAAAAAAAAGTCAAACAAACCCCACTCTTGCAACTCAATTAAGAAAATAAATTTATGTTCAAAAGTGCATTTTAAAGTAGTTCGAAATTTGTAAAGATGCATAACATTATGTAACAGAACACATTTTTTCATAATTAACTAACTATTTCAATATTATAGTAAAATATTCAGGAACCTAGAAAATTTGGTAAGAACGTTTGTAATCTTAGATTTTTTTTAAAAAATAGAGAGCTTAGGAAAAATATGGAAGTGCTATGAAAAAAAAACAACCCGAAACCTTTAAAAAATGAAATAGCCGATTTACCTTATTTTCATTCTTATTCCTACACCTGTATATTACATTTCATATAGCTATCGGGTTTTACATGAAAACGACGGAATTTTATATGTCTTATGATCTAGATTTTAAAAACCAAATTTCCTAGTATATTTCTTATTTATATATTTTCCTCGATTTTTATTGTACCATCCGCTGAATCAATGAATTCTAAAGACACATAGTTATTATGAAGGTAACCCATCAAAGATGGCCCTTTGAGGGTCATGTTGCAATTGCCCGTAGACATCGATGGTCTTGGAATCTGTCGACTTTCCAAGCGTGAACGAGTTAGGTAATAGTGGTTGACCTCTTTTCCTGTGTGTGCGATGGTCTACTTGTGTATTCAGCTGTGTCTGCGTCTTTTTGTAATAGCATGCTCTATTCTTACAAAGAAAAATAAGAAAAATAATCTGATAAGCTATATTTTATTTTTGGTGATTATCAACATGATAGGGTAGTCTCACGACCAAAATTTCTCTTTTTTCACAATATTTTGTTTGTTGGTTGTATTACTCATCAAGCATGCCCCTTGATCACGACCAAAATATTTTAACAACAATATTCAAATTTTTTCTTTACCATTTTGATTCTTACAAAACAAGCATTCAGTTGCTTGGAATATATGGTGTCATACCATCCTCATGAATAGGGCGAGAACCTGATGGCATCCTCATTCTCTCCATATCCATTTATCACAGAATTCTAAGACATTTTTTTTGAGAGAGGACCCCAGCATATGCATCGAAAATATGAATACAGCCTTTTTTATTGATGAATTCTAAGACACATAGTTGTTTGGAGACAACCCGTCGAGCCTTGATCACGTCACGACGACAAAATTTCTTGCACGTGCGCTCTCCTCCCCTCCCCATTGTCGTGAGTGCACAATTGTTGCTCATTCTCATTCATCTCAATTACAAAGTTCCTCAAAAATAAAAAAATAAAAGTTGAGATAGAAATGATGCTTTTTTTTTGAACAGGAAGATATATTAACTTTAAGGAACAAAGTTCATCGTGGCTCCGTAGATCAGAGCAAGATACAAGCGTGCAAAGTGGCACAACCCACCAAATGATAACAATAACACATGGTTTCGACACCGAAGACTGCAAAAGGAACCAAACGGCGATCGCCCATCCGTCGACAAGCCGGATCCGAAAGTGCCGCAACTGTAGTCTTCAGCAGCCTCTATGCATACCAGTTGATGTCCTGCGGGTGGTTCTCCCGTGGCTGGCGTCTGCATCTGAGGAAGGGGAGAATTAAGCTGTAGATACTGAATGTCCATCACCGAGCTCAATCTCAAGGGTCCCTGTTGTTGAACCTGAGGAACCTCAACGGTAGCATTGTCGGCCACTACCGGTGGATCAACCCTAACAATAGGGACGGTGTCCACACCATGCTTATTATCACACTAATATGGCCTTGTGCAGCTAAACTTTGAAGTGAGATAATGCTCAATTGTATCAGGGTCATATATAGATTATGCATACTAGCTGAATGCTCGTGCGTTGCCACTAAGCAACAAAGTTAGACATAAAAGTAGTAATCTAATTGATAACGTAATTTGCAATGTATACTTGGCACGCGCCTTACAACTATCTTATGACAAGTAGCACCTTATACTTGCTATAAACATACTTGGTTAATCAAACAATCTGCCAATATTGATTCAACGATGAAGCAAATTAGAAAATTTTAGCAAAACAATGGGATGGAAGGTACATTTGGGAACATGCAAGAAAACTATGTACTGGTAACAATGCACTTATTATCAGTCATCTTTCTTAGACACAGTACCAGCTGAATATGATGCATTTTACTCGTACATGACCATGTGAATCAGCACTTCCAAGTAGAAATCTTGTGCAAACTGAAGCACCGGAGACAAATTTTACTACATGTGCCCCTTTGTCTATTCTTCTAGAAAAAGCTACATGATTTTTTTTTTGAAAAAAGGGTTTACTTTAGTTTGCACCGAATCAAGACTAATATGCACTGGAAAGGAAAAAATAAATTATCGGTACAACACATAGAAAAATATACTCTTCAATTGCATGGTTTTTGAGTCCATAGTCCAGAATGTAGAAGACATTTTGCCATGCAACTCTTCTGTTTCATGTGAACCAAATCTATCGCACTCCTTTCCTCTTTTATAACCAAGCTGTCAATTTTTTTTTTTGAAACGGGCAAAAAAGCTTTTGCCTTATATTAATACTACCTCCGTTTCAAGCAATAAGGCGCACGCGCATCCCAAGACGAATTTTGACCATAAAAATTGAGCAACCAAATCTAAATTATATTATATGTAATTAGTATCATTGGATTCGTATTGAAAAGCACTTTTTAATGATATTAATTTCATACAAACATTCTTTATCTATTTGAAGTAATTCTTGGTCAAACAAAAAGCTCGTAAAACGAGGGCGCCTTATTCCTTGAAACGGAGGTAGTATAGGAGAAGCAAACAAGGGGATGGCAAGAGCCATGAAAATAAAAAAGATGAGGGGGCAAGCTGTCAAATTTCACTATGATGTCATGTGAGGAACAAGATCCTACAATAGGATAGCCAGATAACAATCAGAATGCATTTATGTGGAATAGCAAATCTGAATTCAATGGGTTTAGCAGGAAATGCAAATTGCCAGAAGAACTAAAACTTTATATGGCCACCCTTATTCCAGAGCACACCCTAATCTTCGTAAATCATGCTTGACTAAATCACACAAAAGTGGCCAGCAGGTTATTCGTTATTCGTATATTAACTTAGCTTCATCCTACAACAAATACAGTTTAAGGTTTGAAACTCCAGTCTCCAACGCATATGAGACGGACGCTACTGATTGTCGTGCTAAATACAGGACGCCGGCCAATTCAATGGTAGATGGCTAACACAAACTGGGCATCGGTGAAAGCAGGCTTCGGCTGTTAAAGAAACAAATGATAATTTCTGATACAAATGATCACAAAAAGAAAAAGAAAAATACACACTCACAAATGATCACGAAGATAACAGATCAGAATTCAGAAGGCAGTAGCCACCCCCAAATCCATCAGATATACACGCGTGCAGCTCTGCTAGCCCAGATGTAACGATGCTGCCCAGATCCGCATGCATGTCTCGCCGAGGCCGCTGAGCGCCGCGTAGCTCGCACGCGCCGCCGCCTTACTCAGCCCGGACGCTCGGCCAATGATTGGCAGGCCGCAACCCTTTGGTCCTGTTTCCTCCGCCTTCCCTTGTCCAGATGAGCTAGTGGCCACCAACAAGGAACAGAGGAGGAACAGAATAGGAAATTAGAGGATTTCACAGGACGGGGAAAGGCAGGGAAAGGCCAACCGGGATGGTTGGGGCCTTGGGGGAGCGCAAGAAATTCGTTGGCGATCGAGAGGAAGGTAGCACGGTGTAGCTGTATGCGGCGCTACTGGGCAATCGAGCGGGGGCCGGGCCGGACTGCGGAGGCAATCGTGATGAAGCGCACATAGGACGTACCACGGTCGTATTAGCGTTTCAATCTTACTAGTGGGGTTACTCCACTAAGATGATTTGGAAAAAAAATACTTAGAAAACACAAATAGGATTAAAGAAAACACATGACATATTTTAAGAGACGTGTGTTACACGTGCAATCTTACTAGTGGGGTTAAGGTTAACAAACCAAGCCTCCATCATTTGAACTAACTAACTGCAGTAGTTTCATAGTTAGGAGCAAGTTCTACTAGGGATTTATCCTCAATTTCTTTATGCTTAGTAACATGATTAAAGAGTTCTTCAATGTTATCTCTCCCAATTAAAGAACCACTACCTATTGATATGTCTTTCGGAACGTACTTAGGGATAAACATAATGAGCTAAAAAGTAAAGCAAGAAAATAACAACTACAATAGAAACTATTTTTTGTGTTTTTGATATAGAGAAGAAAACAAGATAAAATAAATAAAACTAAGCAAAACAATAACAAAGTAAAGAGATTGGAGTTGAGAGACTCCCCTTGCGGAAATCATCTTTCTCCCCGGCAACGGCGCCAGGAAGTCTTGATGGTGCTCGGTACAAGCAGTTGGGAAACCTGAAGAGGAAGGTGTTTTGAGCATAGCAGCAAGTTTTCCCTCAGTAAGAAACCAAGGTTTAATCGACCAGTAGAAGAAAGGAGTGAATTTTGAAGGTGTTGCTGGCTGACTATTGGCAGGACGCACTACCGGAGTCAGCAACAACGTGGAACCTGCACACAACACAATATCAATACTTTGCCCCAACTCACAGTGAGGTTGTCAATCTCACTGATTTTGCTGAATCAAAGGAGTAAATGTATCGAGTGGAATGAGATGTTTGCAGTAATTAAAGAGAATAGAGTTTGCAATAATTAAACAGAGCAGGATTGCAGTGGTTGAATTTATCAGTGTAAAATAAAAGGACCGGGGTCCACAGTTCACTAGTGGTGTCTCTCCATAAAGATAATAGCATGTTGGGTGAACAAATTACAGCTGGGCAATTGACAAAATAAATATCATACATAGAAAGACGACTACTATGAGATTCGTTTGGGCATTACAACATAATACATAGACCGTAATCTAGCTGCGTCTATGACTAATAATCCACCTTCCGATTAGCGTCCGCACCCCTTTCAGTATTAAGGTGCAAGCAACAGATAATTGCATTAAGCATTATGTGTAAAGTAAACAATAGAATTACTCTTGGATAAAACATTGTTGTTTTCTCCCTAGTAGCAACAACAGATCTACAATCTTAGAAGTTATTGTCACTCTTCCTGAAAACTAGAGGCATGAACCCACTATCGATCATAAATACTTCTAGAGTCACAAGCATCTACTTGGCCAAAGAATCTACTAGCAACGGTGAGCATGCAAGATCACAAATAACATTTGACATCAATCTCAACCATATTATTCAATATTCATTGGATCCCAAGCAAACACAACATGTAACATTACATAAAGATGATCTTTATCATGATAGGCAGCTCACGAGATATAAACATGAGGCCAAATTAGAGAAGACAACCATATAGCTACTTTTATGGACCCATAGTCCAGGGATGAACTACTCACGCATCACTTCAGAGGCGGGCATGGTGATGTAGATGCCTCCGGAGATGATTTTCCCCTCCGGTAGGTGCTGGGAAGAACTTCAGAACCCTCCCAAAATGTGTTCTGCGATGGCTGCCGCGACGGAACTTTTCATGGATGGAGACTCGGGTGTTTAGGGTTTTGCCGAGAAGATGTATATATAGGCGGAAGGGCGAGGTCGGTGGAGGCCAGGGGGCCCACACCATCCCTTAGCATGACCAAGGTTGGGGCCACGCCTAGGGCAGGCGTGGCCGCCCTACTGTGCCTCTTCTTCCACCCTTCGGTCTCCGGCTTCGTTACGGTAAAATATTGACTTCGGCTTTAGTTTTGTCCAATTCCGAGAATATTTCATGTACAACTTTTCTGAAACCAAAAACAACAGAAAACAAGGAACTGGCACTGTGGCATCTTTCCAATAGGTTAGTGCCAGAAAATGTATAAAAGTGTAACGAAGTGCAAGTATAACATAGTAGAATTGGTGTAAAACAAGCATGGAGCATCAAAAATTATAGATACGTTTGAAACGTATCACTTCGCAACCTATGAGCGTGCAAGAGACAACAGGGTTACAAGGCACACACAACGTCCGCAAAAGTAACAACATATTATCTAAACACAAAAAAACAGAGCTTGCACGCCCGGGGGAAACAAAGTGTTACGAAGCTAATTATGGCCACTGGACAAAGCTGTAGATTCCCGCAGTGGTCGAGAGGAGACCCAGTAGGGAGGGAGAGCGAGTCGGGGAATTTGACTGGGAGGTGCGCTTACACTCCCTGATGGTCATGGTGTGTGATACGTCTCAAACGTATCTATAATTTCTTATGTTCCATGCTACTTTTATGATGATACTCACATGTTTTATACACACTTTATGTCATTATTATGCATTTTCCGGCACTAACCTATTGACGAGATGCCGAAGAGCCAGTTGCTGTTTTCTGCTATTTTTGGTTTCAGAAATCCAACAAAGGAAATATTCTCGTAATTGGACGAAATCAACGCCCAGGGTCTTATTTTTCCACGAAGCTTTCAGAAGACCGAAGGGGATACGAAGTGGGGCGACGAGGCGCCGACACCACAGGGCCGCGCGGCCTGGGTGGGGCCCGTGCCGCCCTATGGTGTGGGCCCCTCGCGCCGCCTCCAACCCTACCCTTCCGCCTACTTAAATCCTTCGTCGCGAAAACCCCAGTACCGAGAGCCACGATACGAGAAAACATACTGAGACGCCGCCGCCGCCAATCCCATCTCGGGGGATTCAGGAGATCGCCTCCGGCACCCCGCCGGAGAGGGGAATCATCTCCCGGAGGACTCTTCATCACCATGATCGCCTCCGGATTGATGTGTGAGTAGTTCACCCCTGGACTATGGGTCCATAGCAGTAGCTAGATGGTGGTCTTCTCCTTATTGTGCTATCATGTTAGATCTTGTGAGCTGCCTATCATGATTAAGATCATCTATTTGTAATGCTACATGTTGTGTTTGTTGGGATCCGATGAATATGGAATACTATGTCAAGTTGATTACCAATCTATCATATATGTTGTTTATGTTCTTGCATGCTCTCCGTTGCTAGTAGAGGCTCCGGCCAAGTTGATACTTGTAACTCCAAGAGGGAGTATTTATGCTCGATAGTGGGTTCATGCCTCCATTGAATGCGGGACGATGACAGAAAGTTCTAAGGTTGTGGATGTGATGTTGCCACTAGGGATAAAACATCAATTCTTTGTCTAAGGATATTTGTGTTGATTACATTACGCACCATACTTAAAGCAATTGTCTGTTGTTTGTAACTTAATACTGGAAGGGGTTCGGATGATAACCTGAAGGTGGACTTTTTAGGCATAGATGCATGCTGGATAGCGGCCTATGTACTTTGTCGTAATGCCCCGATTAAATCTCATAGTAGTCATCGTGACATGTATGTGCATTGTTATGCCCTCTCTATTTGTCAATTGCCCAACTCGTAATTTGTTCACCCAACATGCTATTTATCTTATGGGAGAGACACCACTAGTGAACTGTGGACCCCGGTCCATTCTTTTACATCTGAAATACAATCTACCGCAATACTTGTTCTTTACTTGTTCTTCGCAAACAAACATCATCTTCCACACTATACATTTAATCCTTTGTTTACAGCAAGCCGGTGAGACTGACAACCTCACTGTTACGTTGGGGCAAAGTACTTTGATTGTGTTGTGCAGGTTCCACGTTGGCGCCGGAATCCCTAGTGTTGCGCCGCACTACACTCCGCCACCAACGACCTTCACGTGTTCCTTGACTCTAGTGGTTCGATAACCTTGGTTTCTTACTGAGGGAAAACTTGCTACTGTACGCATCACACCTTCCTCTTGGGGTTCCCAACGGACGTGTGTCCAACACGCCAACAACAAGACTTTTTCTGGCGCCGTTGCCGGGGACCTGAAGAAAAGTTACACCACAAAGATTTCTATCTCCCACGTCAACTGCACGCCAGCAGACTTTTTCTGGCGCCGTTGCCGGGGAGATCAAGACACGCTGCAAGGGGAGTCTCCCACATCCAATCTCTTTACTTTGTTTTTGTCTTGCTTTACTTTACTTTATTTACTGCTTTGTTTGTTCTCTATATCAAAAACACAAAAAAAATTTAGTTACTAGCTTTACTTTATTTACTGTCTTGTTTGCGTTCTCTATATTAAAAACACAAAAAGATTAGTTACTTGCATTTACTTTATTTAGTTTGCTTTATTTACTACTGCTAAAATGAATACCCCTGAGAATACTAAGTTGTGTGACTTCACTAGCACAAATAATAATGATTTCCTATGCACACCTATTGCTCCACCTGCTACTACAGCAGAATTTTTTGAAATTAAACCTGCTTTACTAAGTCTTGTTATGAGAGAGTAATTTTCTGGTGTTAGTTCTGATGATGCTGCTGCCCATCTTAATAATTTTGTTGAACTTTTTGAAATGCAAAAGTATAAAGATGTAGATGGAGACATTACAAAATTGAAATTGTTTCCTTTCTCCTTAAGAGGAAGAGCTAAAGATTGGTTGCTATCTTTGCCTAAGAATAGTATTGATTCATGGACTAAATGTAAGGATGCTTTCATTGGTAGATATTATCCTCCTGCTAAAATTATATCTTTGAGAAGTAGAATAATGAATTTTAAGCAATTGGATAATGAACATGTTGCTCAAGCATGGGAGAGAATGAAATCTTTGGTGAAGAATTGCCCTACCCATGGACTGACTACTTGGATGATCATCCAAACCTTTTATGCAGGACTGAATTTTTCTTCGCGGAACCTATTGGATTCAGCTGCTGGAGGTAGTTTTATGTCCATTACTTTGGGGGCGGCAACAAAGCTTCTTGATAATATGATGATCAATTACTCTGAATGGCGCACTGAAAGGGCTCCACAAGGTAAGAAGGTAAATTCTGTTGAAGAAACCTCCTCCTTGAGTGATAAGATTGATGCTATTATGTATATGCTTGTGAATGGTAGATCTAATGTTGATCCTAATAATGTTCCTTTAGCTTCATTGGTTGCCCAAGAAGAACATGTTGATGTGAACTTCATTAAAAATAATAATTTCAACAACAATGCTTATAGGAATAATTCTGGTAACAACTATAGGCCATATCCTTCTAATAATGGTAATGGTTATGGTAATTCTTACAACAATAATAGAAGTGTACCCCCTGGTCTTGAAGCCATGCTTAAAGAATTCATTAGTACACAAACTGCTTTTAACAAATCTGTTGAGGAATAGCTTGGTAAAATTGATATTCTTGCTTCTAAGGTTGATAGTCTTGCTGCTGATGTTGATCTTTTAAAATTGAAAGTTATGCCTAATGAAGATAAAGATATTAAGTCATTTGCTACATCAAACGCCATCCAAGTTCGAATTAATGAGAATATTAGATTGATGGCTGAATTGCATGCTAGGTGGGAAAGAGAAGAAAACGAAAAACTTGCTAAAGAGAATAATGTAGCTAAAGTTTGGACTATTACCACCACTAGTAATGATGATGCTTCACATGTTGCTAAACCTCCTACTATCAATGGTAAAATAATTGGTGTTAGCAATGTTTCTACTCCTAGTGCAAAGCGTGCAAAACTACCTGAAACTGCTGAAATTGATAAAACTGCTGAAATTTTTCAAAATATTGGGGACAATGATCCCATTGCTATAGATCATAGTGGTTTAGATTTTTATGATTGTCATATCTCTGAAGTTATAAAGTTATTACAAAAACTTGCTAAAAGTCCCAATGCTAGTGCTATAAATTTGGCCTTTACAAAACATATTACAAATGCTCTCATCAAAGCAAGAGAAGATAAACTAAAACTTGAGACTTCTATTCCTAGGAAGTTAGAAGATGGTTGGGAGCCCATCATTAAGATGAAGTTCAATGATTTTGATTGTAATGATTTATGTGATCTTGGTGCAAGTATTTCTGTTATGCCTAAGAAAATCTATGATATGCTTGACTTGCCACCATTGAAAAATTGTTATTTGGATGTTAATCTTGCTGATCATGCTATAAAGAAACCTTTGGGGAGGATTGATAATGTTCGCATTATGGTTAACAATAACCTTGTCCCCGTTGATTTTGTTGTCTTGGACATTGAATGCAATGCATCTTGTCCCATTATATTGGGAAGACCTTTTCTTCGAACTGTTGGTGCTACTATTGATATGAAGGAAGGTAATATTAAGTATCAATTTCCTCTCAAGAAAGGTATGGAACACTTCCCTAGAAAGAGAATGAAGTTACCTTATGATTCTATTATTAGAACAAATTATGATGTTGATGCTTCATCTCTTGATAATACTTGATTCACACTTTACGCGCCTAGTTGAAAGGCGTTAAAGAAAAGCGCTTACGGGAGACAACCCATTATTTTACTACAGAACTTTTGTTTTATATTTGAGTCTTGGAAGTTGTTACTACTGTAGCAACCTCTCCTTATCTTTATTTTATTGCATTGTTGTGCCAAGTAAAGTCTTTGATAGTAAAGATGATACTAGATTTGGATTACTGCGCAGAAACAGATTTCTTACTGTCACGAAATTGAGCAGCCCCGACTGTAAATAACTCAGAAAAATCTGCTAATTTACGTGCGTGATCCTCAGATATGTACGCAACTTTCACTCAATTTGAGCATTTTCATCTGAGCAAGTTAAGTGCCCCAGAAAAATTCGTCTTTACGGACTGTTCTGTTTTGACAGATTCTGCCTTTTATTTCGCATTGCCTGTTTTGCTATGTTTGATGGATTTCTTTGTTCCATTAACTTTCAGTAGCTTTGTGCAATGTCCAGAAGTGTTAAGAATGATTATGTCACCTCTGAATATGTGAATTTTCGATTATGCACTAACCCTCTAATGAGTTTGTTTTGAGTTTGGTATGGAGGAAGTTTTCAAGGGTCAAGAGAGGAGGATGATACAATATGATCAAGAAGAGTGAAAAGTCTAAGCTTGGGGATGCCCCCGTGGTTCATCCCTGCATATTTTAAGAAGACTCAAGCATCTAAGCTTGGGGATGCCCAAGGCATCCCTTCTTCATCGACAACTTATCGGGTCACCTCTAGTGAAACTATATTTTTATTCCGTCACATCTTATGTGCTTTACTTGGAGCGTCTGTTTGCTTTTGTTTTTGTTTTTGTTTGAATAAAATCGGATCCTAGCATTCCTTGTGTGGGAGAGAGACACGCTCCGCTATTGCATATGAACACATGTGTTCTTAGCTTTACTTTTAATGTTCATGGCGAAGGTTGAAACTCGCTTCGTTCATTGTTATATGGTTGGAAACGAGAAAATGCTTCATGTGGTAATTGGTATAATGTCTTGAATAATTTGATACTTGGCAATTGTTATGCTCATATAGATCATGTTTAAGCTCTTGCATCATGTACTTTGTACCTATTAATGAAGAACTACATAGAGCTTGTTAAAATTTGGTTTGCATGATTGGTCTCTCTAGAGTCTAGATATTTTCTGCTTAAGGTGTTTGAACAACAAGGAGACAGTGTAGAGTCTTATAATGCTTGCAGTATGTTCTTATGTATGTTTTGCTGTACCATTTTATACTTGAGTTTGCTTGAAACAACCTTGCTAGCCTAAGCCTTGTATTGAGAGGAATTCTTCTCGTGCATCCAAATCCTTGAGCCAAAAACTATGCCATTTGTGTCCACCATACCTACCTACTACATGGTATTTCTCTGCCATTCCAAAGTACATTGCTTGAGTGCTACGTTTAAAATTCTATTCTTTGCCTTTGCAATATATAGCTCATGGGAAAATAGCCTTAAAAACTATTATGGTGAAGAATATGTAGCTATGTATCTTATTTCTTATAAGTTGCTTGTTGAGAGGTAACCATGCTTCTGGGGACGCCATCAACTTTTACACATTTTTTGAATATCATGTGAGTTGCTATGCATGTTCGTCTTGTCTGAAGTAAGGGCGATTTTCATGATCAAATGGTTTGAGTATGCATATTGTTAGAGATGAACATCGGGCCGCTAACTAAAGCCATGAATCATGGTGGAAGTTTCAGTTTGGACAATAAATCCTCAATCTTTTATGAGAATATTATCTGTTGTTGAATGCTTATGCATTAAAGAGGAGTCCATTATCTGTTGTCTATGTTGTCCCGGCTTGGATGTCTAAGTTTAGAATAATCAAAAACGAGAAATCAAATGCGATCTTTCTCCTTAGACCTTTGTACAGGAGGCATAGAGGTACCCCTTTGTGACACTTGGTTGAAACATATGTTATGCAATGATAATCCGTGTTAATCCAAGCTAATTAGGACAAGGTGCGAGCACTATTGGTAATCTATGCATGAGGCTTGCAACTTATAAGATGTCTTATACATAACACATATGATTTATTACTACCGTTGACAAAATTGTTTCTATGTTTTCAAAATGAAAAGCTCTAGCACAAAAATAGTAATCCATGCTTCCCTCTGCGAAGGGCCTATCTTCTACTTTATTTTTGAGTCAGTTTACCTACTTCTTTCTATCTTAGAAGCAAACACTTGTGTAAACTGTGTGCATTGATTCTTACATGTTTACCTATTGCACTTGTTATATTGATTTATGTTGACAATTATCCATGAGATAAACATGTTGAAGTTGAAAGCAACCGCTGAAACTTATATCTTCCTTTGTGTTGCTTCAAAGCTTTCTACTCAGAATCTATTGCTTTATGAGTGAACTCTTATGCAAGTCTTATTGATGCTTGTCTTGAAAGTATTATTCATGAAAAGTCTTTGCTATATGATTCAGTTGTTTACTCATTGTCTTTACCATTGCTTCGAATCGCTGCATTCATCTCATATGCTTTACAATAGTATTGATCAAGATTACGATATCATGTCACTTCAGAAATTATCATTGTTATCATTTACATACTCGAGGGCGAGTAGGAACTAAGCTTGGGGATGCTTGATACGTCTCAAACGTATCTATAATTTCTTATGTTCTATGCTACTTTTATGATGATACTCACATGTTTTATACACACTTTATGTCATTATTATGCATTTTCCGGCACTAACCTATTGACGAGATGCCAAAGAGCCAGTTGCTGTTTTCTGCTGTTTTTGGTTTCAGAAATCCTACAAAGGAAATATTCTCGGAATTGGACGAAATCTACGCCAAGGGTCTTATTTTTCCACGAAGCTTCCAGAAGACCAAAGGGGATACGAAGTGGGGAAACGAGGCGCCGACACCACAGGGCCGCGCGGCCTGGGTGGGGCTCGCGCCGCCCTATGGTGTGGGCCCCTCGCGCCACCTCCAACCCTACCCTTCCGCCTACTTAAAGCCTTCGTCGCGAAAACCCCAGTACCGAGAGCCACGATACGAGAAAACATACTGAGACGCCGCCGCCGCCGCCAATCCCATCTCGGGGGATTCAGGAGATCGCCTCCGGCACCCTGCCGGAGAGGGGAATCATCTCCCGGAGGACTCTTCATCACCATGATCGCCTCCGGATTGATGTGTGAGTAGTTCACCCCTGGACTATGGGTCCATAGCAGTAGCTAGATGGTGGTCTTCTCCTCATTGTGCTATCATGTTAGATCTTGTGAGCTGCCTATCATGATCAAGATCATCTATTTGTAATGCTACATGTTGTGTTTGTTGGGATCCGATGAATATGGAATACTATGTCAAGTTGATTATCAATCTATCATATATGTTGTTTATGTTCTTGCATGCTCTCCGTTGCTAGTAGAGGCTCTGGCCAAGTTGATACTTGTAACTCCAAGAGGGAGTATTTATGCTAGATAGTGGGTTCATGCCTCCATTGAATGCGGGACGAGTGACGAGAAAGTTCTAAGGTTGTGGATGTGCTTGTTGCCACTAGGGATAAAACATAAATGCTTTGTCTAAGGATATTTGTGTTGATTACATTACGCACCATACTTAATGCAATTGTCCGTTGTTTGCAACTTAATACTGGAAGGGGTTCGGATGATAACCTGAAGGTGGACTTTTTAGGCATAGATGCATGCTGGATAGCGGTCTATGTACTTTGTCATAATGCCCTGATTAAATCTCATAGTAGTCATCATGATATGTATGTGCATTGTTATGCCCTCTCTATTTGTCAATTGCCCAACTCGTAATTTGTTCACCCAACATGCTATTTATCTTATGGGAGAGACACCACTAGTGAACTGTGGACCCCGGTCCATTCTTTTACATCTGAAATACAATCTACTGCAATAGTTGTTCTTTACTGTTCTTCGCAAACAAACATCATCTTCCACACTATACATTTAATCCTTTGTTTACAGCAAGCCGGTGAGATTGACAATCTCACTGTTAAGTTGGGGCAAAGTACTTTGATTGTGTTGTGCAGGTTCCACGTTGGCACCGGAATCCCTGGTGTTGCGCCGCACTACACTCCGCCACCAACGACCTTCACCTGTTCCTTGACTCCTACTGGTTCGATAACCTTGGTTTCTTACTGAGGGAAAACTTGCTGCTGTACGCATCACACCTTCCTCTTGGGGTTCCCAACGGACGTGTGTCCAACACGCCAACAGCAGTGTGCACGCAGATGTTAGAGGAGGATGAATCGGTGACCGTGTCGTCGGTATGTGGGGCGCCATGTAAATTCCTTAGACGAGGATATAGAGCTCGAAGAGGCGCTTCTTCCGGTTCTCTTGGCTCGGCGAGGGGCGTTCGGAGGTGGCGGCACCATGGTGGTCTGTAGAGGTGATGCTCCTTTCGTTTGCTCACAGAGAAAAGGAAAACGTGGGGAGAGAGGAGGAAAGAAGAAACGGAAGAGGAGCGCTAGGGTTTCCAGGATGAGGCTTTAAGAACAGGGAAGGGAGCAGGTGGGAGCGGTGGTGCGGTGTGACATCGGGCAGGAGCCTCACACTCCTCGCGTGAGAGGGAGGAACACGACAGAGGAGGAGCCTCTCCTTCGCTTGAAGAGGTACGTGCTGGTCTTGGGCTGAAGAGAATTGGGGCCACTACGGTGCATGGACTGGGCTGCTCGGGAAGAAGGGAAAAGAAGTCCAAGGGGAGCAGAGAGAGGCCCAGAGAAAGAGGAGTGTTTTCGGGGGTTTTCTGAGTTTCCCCCTTTTTATTTTAAATAGATTTGAATTTTTTTTGAAAACTAGACCGAAACAAAACAAATTTCATTTTAAATTTTCAAAGCATTGCAAAATATTTATTTTGTTTTAGTAGTTTTGTTTTAGGGTTTTACTAATATAATAGAAAAGAGGAGGGTTTTTATTATATAACCAATATGAGAAGGAAATAAAATAATTTAGGGTTTATTAAATAATTTTATTTCTTAAATAAACATGGTTGATATGATGCATATGCCATAATGTTGCACAAAAGAAAAAAGCGCAAACACAGCTAATAGGGGTTTTTCCGGGGCCGTTACATTCCCCAATAAATAAACTATCAAGCTTCAAAAAAGTTTAATTAATTTAATTACCATAATTAGAATTATATTAGCAATATATTTCTTTCCTTCATAAAAAAAGAACTATGTAACTAACATAAACTACTCGAATGAAAAGATTGAAAGTTTTGGGTAGTTAGAGAATTCTCGTACTTCCGTACTTCTTCGCCTTGAATACAAAAAAAAGTAAGGAAAAATATGATTAAGTGAATTTAGGCGATTTATAGTAGAGGCATATAGACCCAATTTTTTCATCAAAATAAAGATATTCAATTTGATTTGACTAGACTTAAGAGTTTTTTATGTTTTGTGAGAAAGAAAGTGAATGCTTAGAAATGCATCTAGTCTAAGAGTTCATAAAATACCATTATTCTCTTTAATAAATTAGTAAACTTTTGTCTTGTGTGGAGTACTATCAGAAACAATCTAGGACGGAAGGATTCGAACCTCTGAGTAACGGGAGAAAAACCGGCTGCCTTACCACTTGGCCACGCCCCATTTCGTTTTATGCGACACTAATAAACACTATTATGTTTATTTGTTATTCGTCAATCCCATTTCAATTATATAAAAATGAAGAATATTCTCTTGCTAGTATTCTAGAAATGTAGATAATATAGAATCAAAAAAATGCATTGATCATTAGATGGAGTTCTATTAAGATATTATATGAAAGTTGAATTTCTTCCACTCTCATTTGAGAGTGCAAATACGAGGAGGTATTTTGTGTTTGGGAAAGTACGAAGAAAAAAGATTTTGAATCTGCCTTCTCCTTTTCCCTTAGAAAAATAACTCAATCAAAATCCAATTATTTACTCTACAAGAATAAAATGCTTGTTATGCCTAATATACTTAGTTTAACCTGTATCTTTTTTAGTTCCGTTCTTTATCTGACTATTTTTTTCTTTGACAAATTGCCCGGAGCTTATGCAATTTTCAACCCCATCGTGCATGTTATGCTTGTCATACCTTTATTCTTTTTCTGATTATCCTTTGTTTGGCAAGCTGCTTTAAGTTTTTGATGAAATGTTTAGTACTCTATCTACCAAATTGAATGGTGTATTCATTTCAAAAAAATTAAAAAATGGGTAAAAGGTGATAACTTTTATATTTTGATATTATGAACCTTCAAATCTGAAATGCAAATTCTTTTACATTGAATGGGTAGTCTGCATCAATAAATTTTGATCCGCCTTTCTACCCTTCTGCACCTACGTTGAGCGGGTACCTTTTGGTACCTACACAATACCTAACCCTATTTTTATATTGATGAAAGTGCTTATTATAAATGAATTCTTCCCATTTTTTCAAGAATTAATTTTTGCATTTTTAACTATAAAAATAAACAAAATAAAATTAATTGTAGTGGATCCATGTGGTAAGGAAAAACTTGTAATCTATTCCTTAAAAAAATCTTGAAGATTATGTAATGATTACACTCGAACTTTTTGTTTATACAGTAGTAATATTCTTTGTTTCCCTCTTTATCTTTGGATTCTTATCTAATGACCCAGGACCGATTCCGGCGTGAGGAGTAAAAATTCTATTTATTTTTTCTTACCAATTGGATTTGGTTCGAAAATTTACCTATAAGAAAATCTGGGGTCATAATTCCTTCCAATTTTATAATCTAAAATGATCCGAGGGAACGGAAAGAGAGGGATTCGAACCCTCGGTACAAAAAAATTGTACAACGGGTTAGCTATCCGCCACAGCCATCTCTCCCAGTTCCAAATCAAAAGGTTTACGTGATATGATAGAGATAAGAAATAATGATTGCAAAAAAGCTTTTTTTCTTTCAAAAGTCTATAAAAATAAAAGGAGGATTCTTAAAAAAGGACTTTCCACCCATGATATTGAGAGGGAATGAGAATATAGGGGTTACTTTTATTTTAACTACCAAAGTGTGGCCCTCGCAAATGCGAGGGCATCATCTATTGTGCGATCTATACTAATTGATGATTGCATTAATATTTCTATAATTATGTAGGTAACACTACTATATGTTGTTCGCAAACACTATGCACTATATTATGATTATACTATAGGCATCCAGTATGTTAGTCTAACAATTATGTAAATGTGACACGACTGGTCCTTTACATACTCTCATATCAGTAGCGTAAGTTCAGGTGGAGAGTGACAAGGTATCAACTTGTCAATGCGTACGGATTGTAGACTAGGGTTTTCGTGGAAGTAGTGGGCAAGTAGATCTCAAGGGTTTCAGCCGGAAAAGTACTCGACTGCTCAGAAACTAGGGTTGTGTTGACAATGAAATCGATCCTCTCTTCGTCCCTCAACTCCCCCTTATATAGGAGGCGGAGCCGAGGGTTTCGTATTACACAAGTTTACAGATTCCAGGTTACTCTTTGAGTTCGACCCGTAAAGTTACAAATCTCTTGATTCCTAATACAATTCTATCTTTCCATATCATCAGCAAATTGGGCTTCCGAGCTTCATATTCGTTGACTCACACTACAAGAAAAGTTCTGATAGACAACGTCTCAAAATCGTCCGCTAAGGGGTATTTTTCGTCGCCTATGGGCCTAACCCGACGATATGGGTTCTGTTATCGAAACTGCGTCAGGCAAAGTCCTACGACGATTTTTTCGGTCCGTCGCGCTTGGGCGCCCTTCCGCCACGGAAAATCGGACCGTTGCGAAGTGTTTCCGGGAGCCCGTTGACTGCCGACGTCATGCAAGCCGACACGTGGCGGACGCCGTTAATCGGCGGCTAACGGCGTTAACCGCCGAAACCCCGTGATAGATGGTAGGCCCACACGAGGCCTCGCCACGTCTTAAGCGGGCCGGCCCATTAAGTTTGCGGGCCGGGCCAGCTGACTTAGTTTGACCGGTCAACTATATAGCTGGGCTGGTCCATTAGTTACGTGGGCCGGGCCTAACCTCTAAGGTTGATCGGTCAAAAGATTAATGGGCCGGCCCACTAAGCATGTGGGCCGGGCCGAATGCACTCGTTTGACCGGTCAACGGGCAAAAGGGCCGGCCCACAAAACATGTGGGACCCACTTTCTCGTTATCGGGCCGGCCCATTTACCAAGTGGGGTCCACCTTAAAGCAAGTGGGCCGGCCCAAGAAGTTATTGGGCCGGCCCAATTAGCTTCGTGGGTCCCATTTTCCTCCTATCGGGCCGGCCCATTTAGCACGTGGGGTCCACATTAGATCAAATGGGCCGGCCCAACAAGCCGATGGGTCGGGCCAAAAGCACGAGTGGGTCCCGCTTTCTCGTTAATGGGCCAGCCCATTTAGTATGTGGGGTCCACCATACCGCAAGTGGGTCGGCCCAACAAGATAGTGGGCGGGCCAAAAACACAGTGGGTCCCACTTTCTCGTTGAAGGGCCGGCCCATTTAGTATGTGGGGTCCACCATATAGCAAGTGGGCCGGCCCAACACGCTAGTGGGCCGGGCCAAAAGCACAGGTGGGTCCCACCTTCCTGTTATCGGGCCGGCCCATTTAGTATGTGGGGTCCACCATACTGCAAGTGGGCCGCCCAACAAGATAGTTGGCCGGGCCAAAAACACAGGTGGGTCCCACTTTCCTGTTAAAGGGCCGGCCCATTTAGTACGTAGGGTCCACCTTATAGCAAGTGGGCCGGCCCAACAAGATAGTGGGCCGGGCCAAAAACACAGGTGGGTCCCACTTTCCTGTTGAAGGGCCGGCCCATTTAGTATGTGGGGTCCACCATATAGCAAGTGGGCCGGCCCAACACGCTAGTGGGCCGGGCCAAAAGCACAGGTGGGTCCCACCTTCCTGTTACTGGGCCAGCCCATTTAGTATGTGGGGTCCACCATACTGCAAGTGGGCCGGCCCAACAAGATAGTGGGCCGGGCCAAAAACACAGGTGGGTCCCACTTTCCTGTTAAAGGGCCGGCCCATTTAGTACGTAGGGTCCACCTTATAGCAAGTGGGCCGGCCCAACAAGATAGTGGGCCGGGCCAAAAACACAGGTGGGTCCCACTTTCCTCTTAAATGGTCGGCCCATTTAGTATGTGGGGTCCACCACAAAAGCAATTGGGCTGGCCCAATTAGTTAGTGGGCCGGCCCAGTAGTGGGTGGGGTCCACATTAAAGCAAGTGGGCCGGCCCAATTAGAGAGTGGGGTCCACCGTAAATAAAGTGGGCTGGCCCAATAAGTAAATGGGCTGGCCCAATAAGTAAGTGGGCCAGCCCGTTTAGTTGCTGTTTATATGCCGGCATAATAGGCGCTTTAGGATTTTGCGGGCCGGCACATATGTGATTTCGGTTAATTGGGCCGTTTAAGGGATGGGAATTCGTGATTTAGATACTGAGAATATTTACGCAACATTGATTTCTGTCGGATAGCCTCACTTACCACAAGAAACAAAGAAACAATGCGCGAAAGAACTATAAAAACTAACTAAATATTACATCAGCTGCACGGCTTTGAAAAAATATTACAGAACCCAGAGAAATTGAATGGTAATTAAACCTAGCCATACAATGAAGCGATCCGGCAATCTTTTAAGTTGTCCATGTGTTGACTGCCAAAACCCACCGGCGGGCAGCGGCCTTGTCAACACTGTAGAGCCGGGGGGAGCCTAGAGCTGCGGCTGGCTGAGACCCCTCCGAGCGACGGCCCGCAATGCTCTTCTGGTCACACGCGGCGTTGCGAAGTGCAGGGCGTGCCACCCGACCTATACCCGGTCGGGAAGGTGATGATACTCGCCTCGCTTAGTTTCTCGCAGGGCATACATGTAAACATTAAATACGAGCCTCGATCGGCTCTCGAGTTATCTCCGTGAATCGGCTCAAAGAGCCGATCCACCCATGATCCGTACGGGGTGTACGAATACTTGGTGGTCTCGCTTGATCAAGATGAAGCTAATGAGATCTACGACGATTTAGGGTTTTCACCACATAATCGGATCATCCTACTCCGAAGTTGGGCCGGATGGCCACGCACGGTGCTCGTAAGCCGATCCTAAACAAGGCCAAAAAACCAACATGAAGTTGATCCTAGGAACATCCCGTTTAGGACTTGCGAACGCCACCCTACGTGCCACGGGATCCTCCCCCCTTTGTAAGGCCAAACTATTGCGGATATTAAACTAATCCTTGTAGAACAAGGAGCAATCGTAACGGATCAGATCTACTAAATAATGATCAAGCGGGGTGCCGCCCCCACACCTGAGATAGGCGTGAGGACGGCTAGATATGCAAGGGTTGCACTACGTAAGCATGCTTAAACGAAGAACAGTGCTAACCCTAACACATCTAATGATAACTACGTTGCTCGCCATCAAAAGCGCTTCAGTACGAGCAACGCATGAACAACGTGGAGCTTGTGCTGCCTAGATCGCAAGATGCGATCT